>NC_133512.1:3175000-3300000 GCF_049354715.1 Callithrix jacchus
CAAAACAAAATGGTTGTCTGATTGCGAAGAAGAAGAGATAGTGGATATTAGGCAGGACCTGCACAGCACCTTTCCCCGGGTGTCACGTTCACTCTGCAGCAGCGTCTTACGAGATACAGTGTCTCAAATCCTTCTCTGTTTTCACTGACATTTACTTTTCTTCTCCGTTGAGATGCAATGGTCCAAGAAGATAACGGATTTGGCGCAGAAGACTGGGTGAATGGAAGGAAGATGCAGTATTGCTGATTTGGGCATCTAGTACGAGAGAAGACAAACATGCCCATGTTTCAAAGGCTCTTATTTGAGTGAGCGAAGTCTCTGTAGTGTGTAGGCCACACTCTGCTGTTGTTACTGTTGGCTCCCTGGGTAACCCAGCAACATAAGCAGTTTACTATCAGCTAGAATAGAGCTCAGTCCCATGGAAAGTAAATTGCTTGCTACTCTCAGATAACTATTAGCATTTAACCTCAGAACCTCTAACAACACTCTGTAAACTCTCTGTCTTTGAAAGCGGAATCTTGGTGATATTCTTTTGTTCTGGGATGTGAGTTCCTTTCGTCAAAGGGACAAACTCATCACTCATTTTCTCCAGCTATTTCAAAGCAGGGGTTCATATAATTTACAGATAAATTAAGGCAAGTGTTTTTTCTGCCCTCTGTCAAGATGAAAACTTGATTTGAAAAGACATAAATTATCATTGTTTATTAATGATTATCAGTCAACGCATTAGCCTACACTTTCCTTAAGCTACTGTGTCTGTTATGTCAAAAGAATACTCTGGGGTCACTCAGTTTGCTGTGTGCTTCCGGAGTTTCCCTTGGTTTAGTGAATTATTCAGGCTCCTTAGGATCCCAGGCATCTGTTTCTCCAGGAATCCTGCATTCTCTGCCAGTAGCTTAGCCTTTGCAGCCACTTCACAGAATCCTCCCCAAGACACTGGTGTCTACAGTCCCTGATCTGTGACACAAGGGAAGTCTCCTCTGTGAACATCCCCGTAAGCCAGGGAATAGATTCAAAAGAATATTCCTTCTGAGAGAAAACTCTAAAAGAAATGGGATTTCTCTGGGAGAGTTTGGAGAGCTGTGAAGACCTGAGAGACCCTAAAGCAGCCATGGTTCAACTCCTTTGGGTCACAGACCTCCGAGAGAATCCTATGACATTCATAAATCCTTCACCCAGACAAACATGCAGATGTTTTGGGCTCATTTTGTGTCCGTTCTCTTCCAAGGACACCAAAGAACTGTCTAAGCTCAGGCTAAGAACTCTTGCTTCATCATTAGCAGAAAATGTGGCCATCTCTTTCCTATCATAGCCCAATTTGAGGTGCAGAAAGGAAGCCAAGGAAAAGGGAGTAGAAGCCAAGACTGGGGATGCTAGAAAGAGACCCCATCATGTCCTTCCTGACTTCTGCCCTCAAGGCCTCTAACCTTCAGAGCTAGGGATTTCACCACCTCGACTTCCTGTCCAACGTCTGATGTGTGACCAAGCCAGGCACCTGGTGTTGCTCTTACACGTGGGATCCAGGTCCAGGAACCAGGCCTAAAAACCAAGCTTTGGTCATGCGCCTGTGAACCAGCTCCTGCCGTATATATTCGATTTGCAGACATGAATCATTTCTCTTTTGCCCCTTTGAAATTTTAGAGTCCTGGCCCCAAGATACAGACGTATATTTTCTTACAGACCACTTAGAGTGGTTTTGTGCTGTTGGCTCTGCTCACAGCCTGTCCAGTTCATATTGCTTCCAGCCGATTCCAGGAGAGGAGAACAAGTCAACAGTGGGAAATGGACTTTTCTTAGTTCCTCTGGAGTTGTTCAGGCTCAAGTTCACTAGTGACATAAATGACTTTCTAATCCCTTTGTATTATACCTTCTGTCTTTTCCTTTTTGAAATATTTTGTTCCTGTCTTCAAGATGTTTGAAATCTAAGGAACAAAGAGAAAAGTGGAATGTGGTGTGCACCTTAAGACTGAGATAAACGGTAATGAGATGGTGATATACGGAGTTCTCAGAGGAAGAAAACTGGCTTTGAGCCAAAGGGAACAGGAAGCCAGGGATTTGAGCAGAGACCTGAATGACTGCGTATTTCCCACAGGACAACCATTCTTAATCTTTTATTTAATAAACCTTTGAGAATGTGATGAAGATTGAAGAAGGCCTCTGAGAGCTGTGGTAAAGCCAGTTCATAATTAAAAATCAAGGTCCTGCATTGTAGCTACAACATCAGCGTACCCTGAGCAGGTCATTTTCATGACACATCTGGATTCCCTCACCTATAAAGCAGAATTGAAGGACAGAGGACTAGCAATAACTCAGGTCTCTACTTGCTTTAAAATTCCATAATTCTATCATTTAGTTTATCACCCTGGATACGGCCACACTTATTGTTACAAAGAGACAGAATATGTTCTTATCAAAAGGAAAATAATTCTTGTATGTCATCCTAAAAATTATTGAAAAATGCATGCTGCCCACACTGAAATTTTAAAGATCCTAATATTTTACAGCTTCTCATTTAAGGGGTTCATTGTAAATAATGAAGGCCAAACTTTACTGAGAAATGAATCTGTGTCAAGTAAATTGCTAAGTGCATTGCATGCATTATATCATTTAATCCTTGCATTGATTCAATGGATAAAGTGCTGTTATTATCACATACTACATTATTATTCTCATTTTACAGATTAGGAAATGAAGGAGTGCAGATATTAGGTTACTTTCTCAAGGAATCTCAGTCTGATTTGAATTTGGGCACTCAAATTCCACAGCCCAGGTACCTCAATCCCTGCTGTGGTTTGTTTTACTACTGGGGTGAGACTTTTTGTCAGTGACTTACAAGGTTTCTTGGGTCATAGACACTTTGAAAACTGAATGAATTACCAGTCTGTGCGCTTGCATATAGAAAGCTTGCACAAATGCACACGTGCACACCACACTCATATATACACTTAAACATGTGCTGACACATGTATGTTTTCCATCCATTTTAGGATCCTAGAAACTCTTTTGAGGTCTGTGCTACGGACTTTAGTCTAAGCTTCCCTACTGAAGGCCAGAAATAGCTGTAGAAGAATGGAAAGACTGAAAAGACTGGTCAGGGTTAGTCTGGGACAGAGACAGCTCACCCAGTTTATCTTTGCAAAGGGTAGAAAGCATGACTGTTGATTGCCAAGCGGGTGGGGTCGGCCAGAGAGCTCTGATGCAAGGACAACCTACCCCAGGGATCCTGCCAGCCCGGTGAGGTCGCCGACATGCCACTGCTCATGGGGCAAGGACACTGGGACTGATGTTGCCGGTGGAAACAGGATCATCTTTCTCTAGTCACTCTTTCTTTGCCACAGTCCTTCTTAGCTTGTCCCCAAATACAGTGCCCCCCTCAGCGGTGACCTAGGCCTTTCAAAACCAGTCTAGAAAATGGCATTCGATCTGCTACCCTCCATCACAGTGAGACGTACAGTTATATTCAACGAATTAAGCACAAACGTTTTTAAGAGTAAGCATTCTCAAATGATGTGTAAAAACTTCAGCGCAGTTGCTTTTCCACCGAGAAGAAAATCTGAGAAGGCAAGGCGGGACTGTGGGTCTCAGTGACAAGCGCCCCTCCTCATCTCCCAGCTCCCCCTCTCACCTGGCTCCTCCGAAGCTCGGCCTGACCCAGATGCGGCCGTCTTTGCGGGTGGAAGGTGACGCGCTCTGCCCACTAGAGGGAGACGTGCTCACATTTATCCGCTGGCTCTGAGACTCGAACTTGATTGCGGCGGCAGCGCCTCGACCTTCCTTTGCTACGCGACCCGTCTGGGTTTGATCACAGAACCTCTGCGTAAGTTTTCAACTCGCATTGCAAGAGATGACGAGGATGCAGAAATGACTAGCGCGCAAATCAGGGAGTGACCTTCTCCCAGTCCCCCCCCTCCCCCCGAGATGCGTGGCTTGAACCCGCCTGGGAGGCGCCCGCAGCCCCAACCCTGGGAACGCAGCGTCGCAGCCTCCACGTGGGCCACGTGGACCCCAGTGGGCACCGCACCTGCAGCCCGCCCGACCTGCCGTTTTTACCTTGTTCGGCCGGGCTGACTCCCACAGCTAAGGCAGGAAAATGTGCCCGAGGCGATTGCTGGTGGCATTCAAATCTTTTTTCTATCTTTTCTCTCCTCTGCCAGCCTTCCATCCCTAACCCCCTTGGGTTCCCTCTGAGTGGCCCTCGGCAGTGGCCGGCCCAGCGGTTGGTTCTCTTCTGTCTACGACCTTGCCTGAAGGTTGCTCCCCAAAGCTTGTGAATTTCCTGAGGGACGTGCACTGAAGTTGTGTTTGGAATTGCGTCTCTTCCACTAAGAAGTGTAATACACATATATGCACGGCACTTCTTTGAGTTTTCTTTTTCTGACTTTAGAAATAATCTGAATTGAGTTTTCTTCGCGAAAGCAGAAGATGGAAGGTGTATCACAGACATGGCCCCCACTGCTGTTCTAACTTTAATTTAAATTTGTAATGGGTATGTGCATTTAGAGAAGAGCCAGGGAGCTGAGATACATAGTTCTATTTTCTTGTATTTCCCTTAAAATGTATTATTTCATACAGAAGAGGTAGAATTGTCCTTACATGTCACTATCCTCCATATCTGAGGACACATTTCTAATTTAATATGTACTTAAAAGCAACAAACTTGTAATATAAAAAAGTAGTTTCAAACCAAAACAAATTTTAGGTATTTTGCCTTTTAAGAGAAGAAGCATATTTCCTATTAGTGAGAAAGTGGAACCCTCTGATGCTACCTTTCCATTGCAGAGAGGTGGGAAAGGGGCACCCAGAGGAGACAGTCTGTACGGGACACTGATGAATGTTTGGAGTTACAACGGTAAGCCCTGAGCTGAGTTTGGGAGTCGGGGCTTGAGAAAAGGGAACTGTTCGTCCACAGGGTGAATTTAGATAGATGTTCCCTGAGGGGAGGTGGGGTGTGGGGCATCAGAAGACCAGAGAATGGAGGATGAAGAGTGTGTGTTTGAAACATTCAAAGCATAAATTGACATTTAAGATGTAAACTTCCTCCATTTCTCAAGTCATCAGTAAAGTCTGTGCAGCCCAAAGGAATTCTTCTGATTCTTCTTATTTTTGATAGACATCAAGAAAATTGTGTAAGACTCCTTTCGTGTGTGTGCATTCTTTCAAGAAATATTTATTAAAATCTGCTGTGAAGCAAGTTTAATTCTAAGTGCTGGTGATACAGAGGTGAACAAGAAAATAAGATTCCTGGGCCGGGCGCAGTGGCTCAGTCCTGTAATCCCAGCACTTTGGGAGGCCGAGGCGGGTGGATCACGAGGTCAACAGATGGAGACCATCCTGGTCAACATGGTCAAACCCTGTCTCTACTAAAAATACAAAAAATTAGCTGGGCATGGTGGCACGTGCCTGTAATCCCAGATACTCAGGAGGCTGAGGCAGGAGAATTGCCTGAACCCAGGAGGCGGAGGTTGCGGTGAGCCGAGATCGCGCCATTGCACTCCAGCCTGGGTGACAAGAGCGAAACTCTGTAAAAAAAAAAAAAAAAAAAAAAATATTTTGGATAAATACACAAAATCACTTCATGATTTTTTTTTTTAAAAAAGACCTTTAATTCAGAGCATTTATTACAAAATTAGTGGGGTACTGGAGGAGCAAAAGGGGAGATTTTGCCAGTGGGAGGCAATTGGGAGATTAGAAAGAAGTGAGGAGGAGGAAGCCATGTTTTCTCTTGTGTTTGGTGGGGACTTTGCCCGCAGCAACTTCCAGACAGCAGTCCTGGGTTCCTGCTCACGATTGCAAACGGCAGCAGGGGTCTCCCGCCTCTGCTTTTTCATCCCTACTGTAAGTGACAGCAGCTCCCTCTTCGTTCTGTGGATTCCTCCCTAGAGGTGTGCGGCTTGTTTGCAGCTCTGTACACAGTGCAGCTGAACCCTTTCACTCAGGCTTCTTTCTTCTTTCGGCACAGCCAGATGACAACTCTAGCCTCCCTAAGCACACTCCCTGGTAGAAGGGGAGATCCAGAGAGATGCTAAAATGAGGGACACTCTGCAAAGTAGAGGGCTTGGTGCCAGCCTACCCAGGGCACGAGTGCTTCAGTCTGCCTTCCTTAGCCTATTTCCAGATCACTGTCTGGCAGACGAGCCTGATCCCACTGCCCTGCCTCTGACCTAGACTTGCAGTCATCTTCCCTCCAAGTCTGAGCAGCCACACTAACCCCAGATATTCACATCTGGGAGCACCCTAGTGAAAAAGCCGCTGATTTAATATCTCGAATATATATATAAATATAATCTATTTATTTTGATAAATATTTAAACCTATATTTATTTTTAAATTGCAAGAATGGGATGGGAGGAAGCGGAGACACTGAGAACAGACAAATTTTAAATGTTTTTCCATAAATGGGGCAGAGGATTAAGGCAATAGTTGGAGCAGAACATAAGGTTAAGGGTTTTAAGTTTGGAGATACCATAGCATTGTTGGAATAATACAGCAGGGTGGGAGATATTGATGAGTGGGAAATGGCAGGAGCCTAGTTCCTGAGACAAGAAGGGATGGCTGGAGGGGTGTGGAAGGCACAAGAGGCAATGGCTGCAGAGCACAATGTGAAAACAAGAACTCCAGGGCAGTAGACAATTCAAGTCAGAAATAACAAGACAAGGTACCCCAAGAATTCACAAAGCTCTTAAAGGGGACACTGGGCATTTAACAGGGACTGGAATTATGGTTTGAGCAAATCCTACCAGGTCTTATGGGGCAGGGTGACCCATTTTACATCTGGGTTCATTCATTTAGTAAGTGGAAACAGAACATTTTAAAGCTGTTTCTAATTAAAAATCTGTCTATTTCACCTTAGCCTTCTCTTTCTTAGTCTTACCTTTTGCTTTTTAAACATATGTTAATACTTTATGTTCTAGTCAAATTGGCACATAGGCAACCCTGAACAAATGCTTGTTTCACTAATAAATAAATTGGACTCATTTATGAGAGGCCTGAGGTCTCTTTGGCCTCGCTGGAGCTCTCGGTTTCTGCAGACCATGTTTTCCTGGATCTACACATTAAAAAAAGTTTTAAGTACTTTTCTTTCCTCTCAATACTCTCTGCCCCATCTATTTTTCCACTTCTCAAAATCATATTTCTCCTTCATGTCCACCTTGAATTCAACTTTGTTGATGAAGGCTTTTAGACCTTCCTGCCTAAATATGATATCCTGTCTTCTGCATTCCATAGAATTGTCTTTATCTGGAGGTTGTTTCTTGTGCTGTGTCAAGAGTTACGGTTGTTTGTGGAGCTGTCCAAGTGTTCTCTGCTTGACTGTGAGCACAGTGAGGGCAGTAACCACATCTTATTCTCCTTCATTACCTTTATTATTTACCTTGACACAGCTTCTTGTGTGTAGGAAGTGTCAGCAAAGAGCAGATTAATTTGCATTTAATTTTCCTACCCCACGGTACTCATTAGTACACTGACAAAAATGAACTGAGGTCCTGCTGCCTGGAGCCTCTTTCGTTAGCTGTGGAATAACCAGTTAATCAGCTCAGACTGCAAACAGATAGGTTGCTTTTATCACTCCACTTTCAGGATTAAAGATTTTTTTTTTTAATTCAAACACCTTCCTCACGTCTTTTCCAGAAATACAGATATCTACAAAGGCACACACTGAGTATATTCACATGCATGCTGTCTCACACACATGTTCCTTTTTACACACATGCATAAATACACACACACTCTATATCCCCAAATGGAATCCTGATTAGTTTTTTTATATCAGGTTGATTGTGGTATAATTTACATATAGGAAAATTTGCAATTTTAGGGGTATATCTCTATGAATTTTAATAAGCACATGTGTTAGCTGGGGTTTCCCAGAGAAATAGAACCAGCAGGGTATAAATAGGTGTGTGTGAATGCGTGTGTGTGTATTTGTGTGTATATACACATAGGTATATGTATTCCATGGAATTGTCTTATGTGATCATGAGGACTGGCAAGCCCAAACCTCATAGAGCAGGCTAGAATCTGGAACCAAAGCAGGCTGATGCTTTGGTGCTGTGACCTGGACCAGAATTTTTCTTCTTATAGGAAACCTCAATTTTTCTTTATGTCCTTTCAATTGATTGGATAAGGTCTACTCACATTATCAAGGATAATCTCATTTACTTAAAGTGAACAGATTGTGAACACTTCCCCAACAATACTTAGGTTACCGTTTGATAGCATAACTGGAGATTCCAGCCTAGTCAAGGTGACACATAAAACTAATAATAACAGGCATACCAGTTGTGTCACCAATACAGTGGTCCCCTGTTATCCTCTAGGAATATGCTCCAAGATCCCCAGTGGATACCCAAAACCAGGGATAGGACCAAACCTTCTATATATACTATTTTTTTTCTATACATAGATATCTATGATAACATTTAATTTATAAATTAGGCACAGTAAGAGAGTAACACGATAACTACTAAAAAAAAGGAACAACTATAACAGTATACCAGCATCGATAACTACTAAAAAAAGCAAAAACTATAACAATGTACCAGCATCAGTAACTACTAAAAAATGCAACAACTAAAACAATGTACCAGCATCGATAACTACTAAAAAATGGAACAACTATAACAATGTACCAGCATCAGTAACTACTAAAAAATGCAACAACTAAAACAATGTACCAGCATCGATAACTACTAAAAAATGCAACAACTAAAACAATGTACCAGCATCGATAACTACTAAAAAATGCAACAACTAAAACAATGTACCAGCATCGATAACTACTAAAAAATGCAACAGCTATAACAATGTACCAGCATCGATAACTACTAAAAAATGCAACAGCTATAACAATGTACCAGCATCGATAACTACTAAAAAATGCAACAGCTATAACAATGTACCAGCATCGGTAACTACTAAAAAATGCAACAGCTATAACAATGTACCAGCATCGATAACTACTAAAAAATGCAACAGCTATAACAATGTACCAGCATCGATAACTACTAAAAAATGCAACAGCTATAACAATGTACCAGCATCGATAACTACTAAAAAATGCAACAGCTATAACAATGTACCAGCATCGATAACTACTAAAAAATGCAACAGCTATAACAATGTACCAGCATCGATAACTACTAAAAAATGCAACAACAATGTACCAGCATCGATAACTACTAAAAAATGCAACAACAATAACAATGTACCAGCATCGATAACTACTAAAAAATGCAACAACAATAACAATGTACCAGCATCGATAACTACTAAAAAATGCAACAACAATGTACCAGCATCGATAACTACTAAAAAATGCAACAGCTATAACAATGTACCAGCATCGCCACCTTGGGCTTAGGGAACATTATTAAGTAAAATATGGGTCATTTGAACACAAGCCCTGCAATACTGTAACATTTCATTAACAACCGAGATGGCTATAAGGGACTCAACAGGTGGGTGGTGTGTGCAGCCTGGATATGCTGGACAAAGGAATGAATCACATCTTGGGTGGGACAGGCAGAGCTTTTATCATGAGATCAAAGGGCATGCAATTTAAAACTTATTAATTGTTTATTTCTAGAATTTTCATTTAATATTTGACCTCATGGAACTAAAACCTTGCAAAGCAAAACCTCAAATACGTGGAGACTATTGTACCATAATCAAAGTAGTAGTTCATTCTTGTTGAGCTCCACAAATTGATACTGTATCTGTGATTTCCATGTAATTAAATGTCAAAACACTTCTTCACATTGTTCAAGACAGAAATCTAAAAGTTACTCTGTTTCTTCCCTCGCCCTGCCTTTTGACACACACTCCATTAACGGGAAGATTTTCTACCTCAAATCCCATGCAACATTACAGTTCCATCATCTCAAAGAACTTCCTCATACCTCTTTTTGGTGAATTATCTCCACCATCACCCCTTCTCACACCTGTGAGTCACTCATCTGTTTTCTGTTCCTACAGTTTTGTCTTTTCTAGAACACCATATGAAGGAATCATACAGTATGTAACCTTTTCAATCTGACCTCTTTTGCTTAGTATGATACATTCAAGATTCATCTGTGTTGCTGCATGAATCAATAGATTGCTGAATAACATTTATTTGTATGGACGTACCATAGTTCTGCATCCATTTTGTTACCGGGAGAGGTATTTATCCTATATTTCTCTAAATCAAGCATATTTCAGAAATTTTAAATTTTATAGACATATACGTTGAAATACAAAACATTTTTCTAGATGTAACCCAATCAGAAATCAGCTATAAAACACACTCGTCTGCCCCATGCTGAGACAGATATTTGGTCTTGGAAAAAAATGATTTTATTGGCCATATACAGTCAAGGCCAAGGTGGATTCTAAAGGATCAGTCATTATAATATTATTGGCACCGTAGCACAGCCAAATGTTTCAGAACTGACCCAGTTGACACTACGTGTCATGTTTTAAGGATAAGCCATGAAATCAGGGATCAGGGAAGGGTTGGATTCCTGACCTGGTCATGAAGATGCTGAAAGTCATAACACTGTTACTTAGAGGTGACAGATGGTCAGCCATGACACACCTATAGGTTACAGCACAGGTGTCAGTCTGCTGACATGGAAGAGTGACTTTCACGCACACGACCTTACAGAGTGGAACTCCCTGGGATCTGTGCTCAGGAAGTCGAGGGAAGTCCACTGTCTAGTCCAGTCCAGCTGGGCCAGTGTCTTTGTACTTAGCCGACCCTTGGGCTGCGATGATGAAGCTCTTCCCTGTCTACAATGTAGGAGGAGGCCATATTTTTAGACAGGTCATAGAATTTGAAGAAAGATCTGATTGTTCTGTAAGTTCTATGCAGAAAGCTGGCCTCCTGTTTCCACCATTTGTCTGCTGCTATCAGCACATATTCGTCCAGAAGTTTCGAGGTGTTCCTTGCCGTGCTCAGGGACACAAGAACAAATACAACTGCCATGGTCCCTGCATTGACTGAGCAGAAATTCTGTGGTAGAAACAGACAACATCAAGTCATTGAACAGAGAACCAAAGCATGAAGGAGGCAAGTTGATGTTTCGAGTTTCGATGAGATTTCTGAGAAATGAGAGCTAGAAGATGCGTTTGGAGGGAGAAAGTTACCGGAAGACGGAACAGCGTGCTCAGAGGCCCTGATGGGAAAACACACCATGTTTAAAAATCTCAAAGTTTAGTGAAACCTGAGCAAGCTGCGGAAATGTAAGAGGGGCATGGGGCAGAGTCAGAAAGCGGGTCAGACCAGCAGCAGCTTGTGGCCAGGATAACGAGTTTGAATTCCCTCTAGTCAAAGGGTAAGCCATGGGAGGGTTCAAAACACAGGGGTGAGATGCTCTGATTTCTATTCTAAGAGGATTATTTTTGCCATTATGGGATGATTTATTCTAGTGCGACAGGATTGGGAAGGTGGGAGCAGTTAGGGTGTGGCTGCAAAAGCCCAGGTGAGAGATGACAGAATAAGAAGAGAAGGAGAAATGAGGCGGTGGGGAGGTCCTGCCCCCACTAACGGATAGTGTGTCGAAAGGCAAGGAGAGGGAAGAAACAGAACGATTTTCAGATGTGTGGCTTGAACAGTCTGAAGAAGTGTTTGGACATTTAATTACGTGGGAAAGACTGGCGCCATATCAGTGTCTGAAGCTGTAAGGATGAACTACCACTTTGGAATTGGAATATGTGATTTATCACAGTTAAAGTTTTGGGAATTGTTGAGATCACCTGAGAAGAAAGTGTCAGAGAAGAGAAAGCCTCCCAGAGAGAAGCTTGAGGAAATGACGCACTTTATTCAGGAAAAGAAAAGAAGCCCAAGAATACTGAGGCCAGTGAGATACCAAGAGGTATCCCTCAGGAGAATGTGTCGAAAAGGAAGTCAAGAGAGTCATCTGTGGGCTGAAGCTGCCGAGAGTGAAGAAAAGCTACGGCTTCCTGATTTGGGCAACATGAAAGTTACTGTTGACCTTGACAAAATTTGCTGGAAGGGCAGTGGGTAGCATTTCAGAGACAATGGAAGGTAAGAAAGGGGAAATATGGTGTACATGAGCAACTCATTTGGAGGTTTTGCTGTGGTGCTGAGAAGAGAAATGGAGAGCTCTTTGGGAGCAGAAAGACTTGGGAGGTTCGATTACATTATTCAATTATAATGTAATAGTAACTGTATGTGAAAGAGAGGTTCCTAATAGAGAGAAATGATGGCCCAGGAGAGCAAAATGATGATGCCCTGGAGGAGGCAGACGGAATCCACTCGGAACCTGGGTCTTGGGTAGGGAGAGGGATGGAGGGAGAAGGAGAAGGTGGATGCAGGTGCCTTGGATGTGAACTTGGGAAAGTGAAGTGAGAGGCTTGGCTGTTATCTGAGAGAGAAGGGAGCCTGGAGGGCTGCAGGAGAGGAGAGAAGGGAGCCTGGAGGGCTGCAGGAGAGGAGAGAAGGGAGCCTGGAGGGCTGCAGGAGAGGAGAGAAGGGAGCCTGGAGGGCTGCAGGAGAGGAGAGAAGGGAGCCTGGAGGGCTGCAGGAGAGGAGAGAAGGGAGCCTGGAGGGCTGCAGGAGAGGAGAGAAGGAAGCCTGGAGGACTGCCGGAGAGAGGAGAAGGTACCAGATCATTTTGGGGGTGAGGAATTGAAAGGCTGGGGAAATGTAACAGGATTGATTTGTACTAATGAGGGCTTATGAATTTTCAGTGGGACCATCATCTGGGTTGCGAGAGTTTGTGCAGTTATGTTCAGCTGCTCTGGTGTAGGCTAAAGAAAGGAGAATAGCAAGGCTCATGCAGGGCTATCGTTTTGTAAGAAGAAAGGGGAGTGAAGGAAGGGGATAAGAATGTGAAAATGATGGGCCATGGATTCTAGGTTGAAAGATATGGGAAGCAAACCCAAGGGGAGCATAGATGAATAGTGAGAAAGTGATGACACTTAATGGTCTACCTTGGTAATATCTTCACCCTGGGAAGCAAAATTAAAGTGGAAGTTTTCGGAGGACACATTGCCACACTAAGAGTGCAAGGATCACTGCTGTAGGAACTTTATAACTTTATAACAATTTCCTAGCACACTATTTCCTTGTAGATTAATCAAATGCTTAGAGAAGAATCAAAGCCCTTTGTTTGTATTTGGGGCAGCAGGGAAGGAAAAATCGGGGAGTCTGTCTCACTGCGGACAGTGGTGCAACCCTAATGGATAGAACAGAAGGAGGCAGCTTATCTGAAGAGAAGAGGAATGCTCAGAGCCTGAAAAGGAGCTTGGGTCTGAGAGCAACTGGGTAGAAACACCTGAGGAAGCTGATTCCATGGGGACCCCGAGAACCTGTATTTGAGGTCTCAGTTTGTTATTGCTAATTATGGCTTAAATTAGCAACTTAGTTCTATTTAAGTAACTCCAGCCTTCTCCTCAATAGCACTTACTGAATGGAACCAGTTTCCCTACTGGAAAGGCAACATGCCATATTGAAAAGAATGCAGACTTCAGGGGCATGTGGATCGGACCTTGAGTTCTGACTCTGCCACCACTTGGCTCTGTATTCTTCGGCAAGTTGTTCAGTTTCTCTGAATCTTAATTCCCTGCTCTATAAAGCGAGGCTGATAATAATATGCACTCATATATTTATTTTAAGGCATAAATTAACTGAGGTAAGAACATAATTTTGAAAATTGCAAAGCCATATGCAATGTGAATGCAGCAGAAATAAATCCTAGTCCACAAACACAGATGTGTAAGAAAAATTGTTTTATAATTTTTTAAACATCTTTTTAATTCTGAATCTGAGTACCCATCCACCTCTGAAAGGTTTGCAAATTCAGCTTCAGATATTATTCAATACCATCTCCTCCCACCCTAATAGTTAAGAGGCCTGGGGTTCTCCATGACACTGCAGCATTGCTTCGACACCTCACCCCCACTGGTTACTGTGGAGACACTGCCTGACTCTGAGGCCCAGCGTTCTTGCAGGCTTGAGCGAGGTTCTGTTTCCTCAGATGAACTCTGCAACCATCTCTGCTGAGGAGACGCTGCAGGAAGGAAGGACTAAGGGACCTTTTCTCCTCTCCAGCTTTGGACAATGTTTCCTCTCTTTTCTTGTTCTCGAAAAACTTAAACCACTATGATCATGTTCTGGGACACTTACCTTCTCAATGACTTTTGGCTTCTATAAATTCAGAAAAAAAGCTATTAATTGTGAGTCTTTTTGCTTTCAGCTCTACCAAAATTCTTAATGTAAGGACGCCCGAAAGGACCTAGATTCCCTGTGAAAAAAATTAGGAGCAGGACAGATAAAGAGAAGACAACTAAAACTATTTTAATATATCATACCCCACGATGATTACTTTTGCTCATTTGCATGAGATTCTTGGTGGTCTTGTTGGATCAATTAACTTGTAAGGGATTGACTAATTCAAGAACTTGGAAAGCATCAGCTTTAGGAACGAATGAGGTATATGTGAACATTTCAACTCTTTAAAGAAGATACGGTTTAAATACCAAACACTGAATAGGAGATGTAGGCATAGACCCACTTGCTAATGCAGACACTACTTTCTCTCTCGTTGGGAAAGCACTGGGCAGGTAGGCATTACTTGGTGGATCAATATCTATTAATGGAACACGTAAATGAATACTTAGATACTAACGTTTTTAAGAATGGCTGTGGAGCAATGAAAAACAATGTTTTGTTGAGTGTTAGTGGCTGTATTCAGGAGGCCAAGGAAGTGAACATCGCTGGGATTCATTGTTGGAGTCAGTCCTACGTGACTGGACGTCGGTTCATTTAGCTGAGCGCATGGCTCCACACCCTCCCCCACCTTCCTGCACTAGGAGCTTCAGCAGTAAAGTCCTAATTTCAGACATTGGTCTTGTGCATTCACAGAAAAGGCAAGTGGCGTGTCACTGTGGCATGTGTACAATGGATCAACATCAAGGTTCTAAGGAGATGCCAAATACCATTAGAAAAGACATCTTCCAGACTTAATGCGTAAAAATGAAAATTATTGCTCGTTATCCAAAGATCAAAAAAGAACCATGAAATATTCTCTAGTTTTACTCCCTGCCTCTATGCAGGTTGAGCATACCACAGTCTTACCAATGATTACCCCAAATCTCCGGACAAAAGAAGCCTACTGAGGCACAAAAACCACCCTGTTGTCTCCTGAGCCATCCCTACCTACTCCTACATCCTGTTTGAGTCTAGGCTGAAAGAGCCCAAAATTTACCGGTGTAGGAGGTAACATGAAATGGCTGATGAGATACAGCTCTAACAAGCCAGCATCTAGATTTGGGGAATTTAATTCTAGTTTGTAGTGCAATCACTCAATCTGCAAAGAAACAATGTATGTCATTTGTCCTTCAGAATAATTTAACCCTCTTCTTTTTCTGCCTACTTTTTAAAGTATGGAGTTGTATATAACTGAACCGATAAATATATGGCCAATAGTGCATTGTTTCATGAACCCATATAACGAAATTTATTGAGGTAAGTGTTAAAAGAAACTGAAACCCCAAGTGGTAAGCAAAATGGCCCAAGGTTACACAGTCAAGCATGGGAAAACCCGATTCCAACCGCGTTGTGATTGAAGGCTTTACGGTTACTGGGCATTTTAGAATGCTCCGGAATGCTTTGTTTCAATCCCCTGTCACTTCCACCTTATTCTTAGTTTCAAACTATCAGATTTTTAATGTTACAAAAATATTTCATAGTGTTTGCTGAAATAGAGTCAATCTTTTGATTTCCCTGTTGTTTCTGAACCGGTAGCTGGAGTCCTCACAGCTGAATTAACTGTGGGATATTAAGGCTGAACGACGTTACAAGTTCAGCCTTCATTTGACAGTTTTGTTGTCTAATTTCTCCAATTTAATTATCTAAAGCTCAAAACACCTCAGTGAGATCAGTGTGCGAACTCCAACTCTGAGAATAAATTACTAAAAAAACGGATGCTAAAGAAATAATTGACACGCGCTCAGTCAGCACAAATTGACTTTAAGTCAACTTCTACCCCTTACCTTGCTGAAATACGGTATCTGGGTGGGAGGAAGAACAGCAGAGTTAGATCCTGCTTTCTAGAAAGAACAGGGACTCAGGTTCATCTGTGACTCCTCAGCCCTGTATGGCCACCATTTTGCTCGGTCCATCAGCACTTCTTTCTGTAGCTGAAGCCTGGTCTGGTCTAGACCCCGTAATCATTGTCTTTACGACCATCCTAACATCCCTGGTCCTCCAGTCTCCAGCCACCTGCGTGCTAATCTCCACATACGTACCCGTCAATAGACATCTTTCTCCATTATTAGAGAAAGACTTGAAAACGTACACCCCTTCCCACTCCAAGCACACATTGTCTAAGTCCAAGCAGCTAATGGCCCAGCAATATCTACTCTTCTGAGTCAATGATCTTGTCCTCCACCCTATCTCAGCCACTCATATGCAGAAAGAAACATTAGACGTTGTAATAATTGCAGAATTTCGATTTCCATTGTCACAATGTCTGACCATCTCTACTTCCCACATTTCTAGCCAACTCCCTCTCTTACTCTTACTCAAATAATTTTTTTTTCTTTTTTTTTGAGACGGAGTTTTGCTCTTGTTACCCAGGCTGGACTGCAATGGCGTGATCTCGGCTCACCGCAACCTCCGCCTCCTGGGTTCAGGCAATTCTCCTGTCTCAGCCTCCTGAGTAGCTGGGATTACAGGCACGCGCCACCGTGCCCAGCTAATTTTTTGTATTTTTAGTAGAGACGGGGTTTCACCATGTTGACCAGGATGGTCTCGATCTCTTGACCTCGTGATCCACTCGCCTCGGCCTCCCAAAGTGCTGGGATTACAGGCGTGAGCCACCGCGCCCGGCCACTCAAAATAATTTTTAAAACCCCCAGTAACACTCAATCCATTAACTTTAATACATTTTCTCTGTCCATTAATCTGCTCTCATCCCCGCCCTCATAGTTAGCCCACTAAGATGCCGTGATTCGTCATATATTGCTCATATCCACTCTCAAGGGTACGTTACACTCACTAGGAAAGTGCCAGCCCCGCTTATATCTCTACCTACTCGGTGCTTGCTTCAGTGGCTAGAGAGAAAGAAAAAATCAATACGCCTCATCTTACTTTAAATTTATAATCACAAACCTCAGGTAGGTTCTTGTCGATCATGCTCTCCCCTTCCCAAACATACGATGTAGGCACACTCTCTTCTCGACCCTCCCCACATTTCTTCTGCTTCACTCTTAGATGATAACTCTAATTTTATTCTGATGGCAGAATAGAGTAATTCAAAATAGAGTTCAGGGGCCTTCTACATGCCCTGCTTTTGAAACCCCATTACCTGTTTCCTGCTAAAAGGATGAACTCTGAAGAAATCTCTTGCTTTGGGGACTCATTTTCTCACAGCTACACATGGAAGTTGCCTCTAGAGTCATCCCTCTCTGCCCTACACCATCTCACTGTATTTTTTAAAGATATCACTCACATACCTTAAAATGCACCAGTTTACAGTTTATAATGCATTTGTGTTTAGCACATTCACGAAGTCATGCGAACGTTACCGCCATGGAACCGCAAAATATTTTCTTCATTCCCTAAGAAACGCTTTGCCCACTACTCCATTCCTCTCCCCGAGCCCCTGGAAACTACTAAGCTTACTTTCTCTTTCATGATTTTTTAAAAATTCTGGACACTTCATATAAATAAAATCTTATAATATGTGGCCTTTCGTGACTGGTTTCTTTTACTTATCAGATCCATTCATGTTGTGGCATGTATTAGTCCTCATCCTTTTTTATAGTGAATCCCACTGTGCAGATATACTATGTTGCTCTATTCATCAATGGAACGATCAGGTTGTTCCACTTTTTGGCTTATAAATAGAACTAATATGAATGTTTACATACACATTTTTGTGTAGACAAGCTTTAAACTATCTTGGGTATGTAACTAGGAATGGAATTGCTGGCCATAATCTACGTGTAACTTTTTATAGAACTTCTGAAATGTTTTCTGAGGCAGCTGCATGAGTTTCATTCCCACCAGCAGTGTGTGAGGGTTCTATTCTATCCACACGCTCAGCAACACCTGTTATTGTCCAATTTGTTTAGTTATAAATATGCCAATGAGTGCGAAGTGATATCTCATTATGATCTTGATTTGCATTTCCTTAATGACTAATGACGTTGGCACATTTTAATGTTCTTATTGGCCATCGAGATATTCAAGTTTTTTGCACATTTTAAAAGTATTTGTCTTTTTATTCTTTAGTTGTACAAGTTCTTTATGTTCTGAGTACTAGACATCAGCCATAATTTGCAATTATTTTATAGCATTTGGGGGTTATCTTCTCACTTTCCTGAGGCATCCTTTGAAACGCGGGTGTTTTTATTCTGATGAAGTCCTATTTATATATTTTTACATGTGTTCTTGTGCTTGTGTCGTACCTGAAAATCCACTGCTTAATCCAAGGTCACAAAGATTTATACCTGCTCTTCTTCTAAGAGTTCTGTATTTTTATTCCTAACTTTAGGTCTTTGGCCATTTTGGATTAATTTTTATACAGGCAATGAAGTGAGGGGCTGACTTGACTTCTTTGCATGTGACTATCATGTTGTTCCAGCAGCACGAGCTGAAAAATCTTTTCTTTCCTCACGGCATTGTTCTGCAACCCTGGCTGAAAATTCTTGAAAATCAATTGACAGGGACTGTAAAGATTTATTTCTGAGCTCTTGTTTCTAATCCACTAATGTGTGTGTCTATCCTTATGCCAGTACCACAGTATCTTTTTTTGCTATAGCTTTTTAATAAATCTTCCAAATTTCTTCTTTTTCAAAAGTATCTTGACTATTTTGTGTTGCTTGCATTTTAGTTAGCTTATCCATTGCATGGTCTGGTTCCTGCCCTCCGCCCAGTTCTGCAATAATATGAGGGCTAGTTCTTCTGATTATAGTACATCCTGCCCCCTGTGGGTCCCCAGATTTCTCCTCCCGCCTTCTCTCATTGCATTTAATTCCCAGAAAGGAGCCTTCTCTACCACTTGGTTTTTCTACTGCCCTCCAGTGTAAATGATTAGGGTCCCACTAGACACTAAGTAGACGACTCTTTCCCATACCCAGTGTTAACCTTTAAAGCCATTCCTCAGTGGGGCAACAGTCTTTGGGCATTGCTTCTGGATAGCCATCTTAAAATACAAACATGACCGTTCTCAGGGGTACCCATTTCTGTGTCATTTCCTTGGACCCCGAACAGTTAGTGTTTCATGCCTGGGTTTCCGTAGTGGCTTGACCAGACCTCTGAAGTGGCAGAGTTGGTGGCAGCAGTAGCTTTTCCCAGGACTGCTCACCACTCTAATGTGTCTCTTCACTGTTTTCTGCAGGAAGCAGGTGGGGCCGTTTTCAGAGAGGCCCCCACATGGCCAGTGCTTCCACAGTGGCTGTGCAGGTAATGCCCCCACACAGACTTCTGCTACCCCATTGCTACACTGCCCTTGTGAATGTAGATCCCCACTTGTCAACACGTTTCTCATTTGTTTATTTTGTCTGTTTTTTGTTTTTTTCTATAACCTGAGAAATGATCTATTGCTGTTGTTTCTATAATCTCACATTAGAAGTGAGACTCAGAGTTCTGTGAGGTCATTACCTTGCTTAGTTTCCGTTTAGTCTATAATCTATTTCAAAATGGAAGACTGAACCACATTGCAGACTAATGTACATAAAACCAATTTTGTATCATTTGGAATTTCAAAAAAAGAAAATGACCCCTTATTTCATATTCTTAGGCAGTCAGGCAGGTAGGCAGGCGGACAGACACTGATTATAGCACAGCCTGCAAAGTCTCACACTGTTGGGGTCAAGGAGAGTCCTGGGTAGTGTCAATCCCTACTCACTTTTCCATGCCTTCCTTAGGCTGTAAGTTTCATATGTGTGTGTGTGTATGTATGTGTGTGTATGTATGTGTATGTGTGTGTATGTGTGTGTATGTGTGTATGTGTGTGTGTGTATGTGTTTGTGTATGTGTATGTGTGTGTGTGTGTGTATATATATGAAACCTCTAGGCTGTAAGTTTCATATGTAAGGACAGTAACTTTATTTCTATTATGTCTCAACACTCAGCACTGCCTGGTGTATAGTAAACAGTAAATATTTGTTGACCAAATGACTGGCTCAGTAAAAACTACATGTATGATCATATATGTATGTTTTGAATATGAATTTTCCTTAGAATTCAGTGAGGGCTTACAGGAAGCTTAGAGAAGGAAAGACCAAAAACATTTGCTTCTCATGGGCCTGAGGAAATGTCAAATGGTTGACATTCTCTTTCTCACCCTCAGCTTTCTGCCTTCCCTTTTCTCCTTCTGCTACTCTGGGTCTGTCCTTCTGAGGCAATTTGCTCTACACAGAAATTTTTTCTTCCCCACCCACCCAACACCAGTCAAAAGTCTGCTCTTGCTCTCCTTGAAAGACACTGGGAAATGGTGATGTCACACTCCCAGGTAATAGATTTGTATTTTCCCAGAATGCTTTGGGGGTCTTCATGCTTTACCCCAAAGCGATTCACTTAATGGTGTTGCCACAGTCACTGCGGGTGTTGTTTTGAGACAGACAATCCTTTCTTCGACCTGCTTTTGAAAAGCCTACTCAATTTTATCCTCCTTAATATGTAAGCTCCATTTTCATGTTTGGCTGAAGGAGACATATTAGGCAACATTCATTCTAATTGAAACATTTTTTCCCACAATCTTAGCTGTTTGGTTGTTGTTGTTTTTTAACTAAACACAGGATAGGTTTTAAAACTTGTTTAAGCCTGTCGAAGGAAAAGATAA
Source organism: Callithrix jacchus (assembly GCF_049354715.1). Classification (NCBI taxonomy): domain Eukaryota; kingdom Metazoa; phylum Chordata; class Mammalia; order Primates; family Cebidae; genus Callithrix; species Callithrix jacchus. The sequence goes on from NC_133512.1 coordinate 3,195,796, forward strand.
TAAACTGGATGAAAGAGACTCTCTTGGGCACATTAACACCTCAAGTCTTCTGAATCTGTGCTACTAAATACAAGTTGTATTTCAAACAGCCTCAGGTTACAAGGACGATGACTAATGAATTATAGAGGAAGGTAATTAACTTCCTACACTCCCGAGAAGCTTGCCTTGTGAGAACCTCTCTGACACTCTTTTATAGAAGACTGTAACTTCTGATTAGCATTGTTAGGAAAACTGCCCACTTCTTTTCTATTTTCAGGATTCCTTCAGACTGGGGGTGTAGCTCCAGCAGGCTGTGGAAATGCTGGAGCTGAGCAGAAAAGGAAGCGTGAAGACACTGTCAGAAGTCATTTTGCTATTAACCAGCCAAGGTGTTGGGGGCGTGTCTTTTCAACTCTCTTTGTCATGAATTTCCTTATTTGTAAAATGAGGGGGAGACACATGACCTATGAATCTGCTTCTCTACCTGACATTCAGTGATTTGAGCTTTCTCATCCAAAGGCAAATAAAATATCGTAGAATGTTGGGTGGTACCTGAAGGCTTAAATACATTTAAAACAAAACTTAAAACTTAACAGACTTTGGCATCTGGATAGCTTCCTTTCATGACTTGTTGGGCACTAAGGAAGATGAGACATGTTTTCCTTATGCAGCTGACGTACCGAGCAACATCAATGTGTGGACGAAATCAAAACACACATTTATTTTTTAGCTTTATTCAGAGATGGCCATCTCATGCCTATGGGAATCTTTCTTTCTGCAAATTCATGACTTTCCCCTCACTCTTAGAAAATTGTGCAACATTTCCTTAAAAGCAAATGCTCTCAATTCAGAGATTATGAAGTCCAACACCTTGTAATCATCAAAGTGACACAATTAACTTTAGGATAACACCTTTTTCCCTCAGCCAATTAGAATCCACTTCTTAGAACAGGGAGCAGGGTCCTGTTGACCTTCTCTATCGCTGGTTGATTACTCCAAGCAAGGTCCCAGTGGGGAAGGCAGATGGGAGAAAAATAAGACTAAGGGAGCTTTGTGCGTTGTGGGCCCCCGCAGTTGGTAAAGTGGACTGCTTCTTCCATAAAGTCCTAGGAGGACCTCTTGAAGACTTCCTGCTGGAACCCTCCCTCTTGCAGTTTCTTTGACCCAAGGGGAAACATTTAATCTGAGTGGCCAAGGAGACTCCTTGTCTCAGCCCTTGGTCACCTGATGCTGTGCGCTTCCTATCATCTTTTCCTGCTGGGGGTCTTCTTACTCCTTCACCTGGCTAGATTGGGCAAAACTCTACACAGCCCCACCACAGCTTTCTGCCACAACCTCCTCACTATGGGAAAGCTCATCCATTGCCCTATGCAAACTCTAGGAGACCAGCCTAATCTCATCACGTCACTTTTTAAGCCTATTCTTTTTCTCAGCATTTCTGGAGCAGGCTGAGACTACAGCCCATGGCTGGTTTTCCTTTACTTTCTTGCGAGTCAGGCCCCAGTCTCCCGTGGCTCCCAATGCCAGGGAACAGCATGTCCATTCTTTCCAAGTGGACACTTTGGAAGCTACCCGCTGCCTTGGAAGCCTTCGGGCAGGTGGCCCACTTCTTTTACCCCCTAGATAGCCTTGCAAAGAAGAAGACAGTAAAACAGCAAGACAACAGGTTTCTCAAAATAAAATTATATCTACACATATGTATATGTCTTTTACTAAAACTCTTCCTCAAAGCTTCCTCTGTTTTTTGTACCTTTGATCTTACTGAAGTCTCCAAACACTGAGGGATTTTCAGTAACTCCACCAATTCTGCATTGTGAAGTGGTGAACGGTTCATCTCCCTCATTTTTGTCATCTGATACATAATGTATTGGTACTTCCATTGAAACCAGCCGTAGAAATAGTCTCATGTTAACGTCCTGTTATAGTGTTGAGGCCATGGCTAACATTTGTGGTTAGAAAAACATATTTGGAAAGATAATAAATGAAACAATGAAGAATATTTTAATTGTCTTCACACAAACATACAAACATATACTTTTATGGTTTTAATTATGAGTCTATGAAACGAGACTTCTTTTATAGATGTAATCTGATTACACATTTACAATCTACTTTTATAAATTTATTCCTTATAAACCTTCGGTTAAATCATGCTCAGAATTTTAACTGGTGCATATTATCCTGTATATTGTGGTGCCATTTATTCATCAAAGACTCTTCCAATGCCTATTTTGTGGCCAATGCTGATTTAGGTACTTGAGTTGCAAAAGTTAAAAAAACTGAAATAAGACCTCTATTTAGGCGGCTGCAAATGATTCCAGTGCAATACTTTATTTGCAATAGGGCAGTTAGCTACATGAGGTGGGGTAGAGAATAAGATGCATTTATGTATTGAAAGGAAATTAGGAAGGAACCACACAGAAAGAGTGGCGAGTCGGTGGAGGATGCGTGGGAGGCAGACAGGCAAGAGGTGGTCTCCTTGGTGCATGGAGCAGCTTGTGCTAATGCACGGGCCTTATTTATGACTGTTGAAAAAGGTGTGAGCGTTTTTTTTCTCAAAACTGTCATCGAGTTGTTCTAAAATTACTCATTAAGTAATCCTTTCTTTTCAAGGATAGATTATGTCCAAAAGCTTGGTTTATCATATATTAAGTTAATTGTGTTGTTTGGTTTACATAAAGTCTCTCCATACAATTCCAGGGATGTATAATTTTATTCGGGGGCCAGAACCACACTTCTCAAAGCAGTGCTGCTTTTTAATCTTTAAGTACTGATACGCTAATCTGCCTTCACAGCTTTTTGCCAAGCAATTCTTCTCTAAATTGTACTAATTCTAATAGTGTCTTAAAGGAACCTAGTTCTCTTTTGATATTTTAAGATAGCAAAAATATTTTCGATATTTTGAAACCCTTGGAAACAAAGTTCCATTTAAATTAGCCGAAGTAATCATTGGTTTTATTGCATTCATTGCAGAGGACTTTGGCCTTAAATGAAAATCTCACGCAAAAGGCTTAAAGCCAGATCCTATTGATTGCTTGGAAATGTTCTGTTGCTGTTATCGCTAGTGTTTTATTTAGATTAGGTTCGTTTCTTCTCACAAGCCTAAATGCACATTACTTCATGGTACCTTAACTGATTTCAAAATATCTGAGTTGTTTTTCAAAGCATGAGGTTTATTCTGTATCTTACAAACTGTAGTTTGATCTGTCGAGCAAAATCCCCAGATAATTGCCCACTTATTAATTTACATATGGAGTTATTCTTGTGCATATTTAAAGATGGTTAAGCCCTTTATTTTATGCTCTGTGTGGAGTTTGTATAGATTTAGTTACACAGATTGTTTTTCTCTCCTTGCTCCTAAAACACTGAAGAAACTATACACACGCTAAAAACAGCATACAGAATAGAGACCCCATTCTGAGCCAAAAGTAGGATTCATTTATGGCCTCCAAATACCTGATAAATTAATGAGGTGGGTCCTTAAGAGTTGCCTGACACAAGGATCACTGGTGATATGTGAATGGGGAGGAGTTGGTAACATACCCTGAGGGATGGTACAGACAGAGAGCCTGCTGTCTTTCTCTACCTTTGGAGAGTAAGGATAAAAGTTTTCAAAACGTTTATGTCATGCGATATGGGAGCCCCAGCGATACTGCCAAAGTGACAGAATGGCTTTGGAACTTCAACTTGCTTTGGAGTAATTCCAGGCACAGATGTAAGTAAGTACTGCTTTGAGGCATACATGAAGTTACATCTCTAGGTGGCCTTGCACATGTGCATGTGGGCAGATGGGGGAAAATTATTATATATGCCGTATGATAGCAGCGTGCACCCCTAGAGAACTCAGGTGAGACTGCATGTGGTCTACAGGGGTCAAAGTCTTGAGAATCTCTGTGGATTAATAACCAGGGAACAAAAGCTATTTCTACTAATAATATGTGTTGATACACAGATCTGGCAAAAGATGGGTTAGATTTAAACACCATTTGAATAACTTACAGTTAGTAAATACTAATTGAACTACACTGAGCATTTTCTTGAATTCTGTAATTCTAAAAGATTTGGAAATTGTCCTAATATCAAAACAAACAAACAGGTAACCTTAAAAATTTTGAGAAACTAGCAACATCATGTAGTAGGAAACTCACTGAACTGGACTCAGAGGGTGTTATTTATGTATTTTTCATTCATAATAATGGTACATATTTATGGAGTACATGTGATATTTTGATACACACATACAATTTCTAACACTCAAGTCAGGGTACATAGGATACCCATCAACTCAAGCATTTATCCTTTTTTGTGTTGGGACCATTTCATATCTTCTCTTTTTGCTATTTTGAAATATATAATAAATTATTGTTAACTTCAATCCACAGAAGATGTTATTTCTAGTACAGATGTTTCTTGAATTACAATGGGGTTATGCCCTAATAAAGGCATCATAAGTTGAAAATATGGTAAGTCAAAAACTTATTTTATACATTGTAGAATATCTGTCATTTGCCCTTCTGATTGTGTGGCTGACTGGGAGCTATGGCTCAAGACAGCTGCATTGCTAGCCCAGGAAGAGATCAAAATTCAAAATTTGAAGTACATTTTCTACTGAATGTGTATCACTTTTGCACCATGATATAGTCAAAAACATCATAAGCAGAACCATCTTAAGTCAGGGACTGTCTGTGTAAGTTCTGTTGCTAACCTGAGACACTCATTCCACCTCTCTGATCTCATATGCCTTATTTACAATGTGAAGAACTTAGGAAATGTGCCACAAAAGTAAATTATAGTCAGTCTCATGTACAATTATGAAGGAAAATTCTTCAATAAAATACTAACAAATAGGATCTAACAATGTATTAAGGAATAATGCATCTTGACCGCGGAGAGTTTATTTCAAGCAGAGAAGGATTCAAGTTTAGGAATTCCGTTTAATAGAGTTCATTGCATAAATATTTTCAAGGAGAAAACAAGATGATTGTCTTTATTAAACTTCAGATTATATTTGATACTATTTAGCAACCATCCCAATAAAAGAAAACAAACCTGTGTGCATTGTAGATCCCTTTTTATCTTGATAAAATCTAGAAATCAGTAACAAATAGTAATGAAGGACTTAAGACATTGCTGTTATAGACAAGGATATGCACTATGGTAACCAGTCTGCAAAGATAGCACTCGATGGACAGATGGACACGCCTCCTGGTATAAGGCCCATGTGTAGTCATTTCCATATTGAATTTGACTAACCCGTGACTTCTTTAACGAAGCAGAAGATTTATTAGCAGAAGAACTGTGGTGGCAATCTCAAGGTTTTGCCTTAAAAAGACCTAACACCACACACTTTTCTGTGCTTAGAAGCCATACATAAGACATTAAGACATCTGACTACTCTGAAGAGAGAGTCCACGGGTAGAGACTCTACAGGGTGAGAAGCCACGGGGAGACAGAAGCACATGGAATAGCACCTATAAGCTAGACATGTGAGTAATGAAGCCAAAACATTAAGTAAAACTTGCAATTTACATTCCAGTGCCTGGGTTGTAGCCTGATTGGCCACAGTAATTAAATCGTCATGACATAGGTATAAGATTAGGTAAATAAATTAGGTAACATAACAGAGAATCCTGACACAAACTCAAGTACCTAAGGGAATCTAATATATATCTGTGCATATATATGTATGTATTTACATATGTAAATATACACATATATCTAAATGAGAATCAAATTGCTGGAGACAAATGAGTCATGGACGCAACAATTGTTGCTTGGACAATTGACATGCAGATGGACAAAAGGAAAATGTAGAGTTATTATCCCATAATAAAAATAAACTTCTGATGAATCAAATATTTCTATTTTTAAAAATTAAACTATTTGAATACTAGAGGAAAACAGGCAAATATTTCCTGTAACCTTCAGATGGGATGCTATTATAAGGAATTAAAACCTCAGAAACCATAAACTAAATTATATAATGAAATTGACTAAAGAAAAAATAAAAACAAAAATTTGCTTGGCGAAATCACACTCCAAACAAAATTAAATGCCAGACTGGGGGAAGTATTTGCTATCTGTTTGACAGATAAATGGGCAAAATCCTCACTCTACAACCATTCTCCAATTGAACAAAATACACAATTTTATTCTTATAAAGCATTGTGCAAATGCTGACTATTCCATAGGAAAATGGGAAAAGGCTATGAACAAGCATTTCACAGATGCAGAACACAAATATCTAGTAAAATTCTTGATAACTTAAAATGCAAACTATAATGAGAGTGTACTCTTTATTCATTTATGCCAATGTTAAGCATTTTGAAGAGTATTCACTTTAGGAAATGATCACTCTGGAATTGTCCTCTGGGGTTCAAATTGTAATATCTCTTTGTAAAAATACTTTTTATTGAAGAATAATGCACATAATGAATGGTATTTAAAACTGAAATGTCCTTCTTCATAAAGTATCATCAAGCAAGCATTTGTGTAACTACCAGAAAGCCAGGAAATCAAACAGCCAGCATTGTAAAAGCCTATCTCCTAGCACTTCCCAAGGTAACTAGTATTCTAATTTCCAATACCATAGTTTAGTTCTATCCATCTTTGAGTTTCATATGAGTAGATTTTTTCTTCTGCATCTGCCTTGTTTTGCTCAATATTATGTTTGTGAGACTTACTTTTGCTATCATATGTAATTGCAATTCTAATGTGTTTATTGTTGAATAAAATATCACTCTACGAATACACACAATTTACCTTCTAGTCCTAACATTTGAGGTGTTTTTAGTTTTTGGCCATTATGTGTAAGGATGCTGTGGACATTCTTGTATGTCTTTGTGTCTACAATAGGAAGCAATTCTGTCCCATTTATACCTAGGACTGGAAGTGCTAACTCATAGGGAATGACTATGTTCAACTTTATTAGATAATGCCAGACTGTTTCCCAAAGTTGTACTGATTTACATTCTTGCCAGCAATGCATAAGCATTCAAGGTGCTCCACAATATTATCAACAGTCGATAATATTGCTTTTCTTAACTTTAGCCACTTTGGAATGTGTAGAGCTTCGGTTTTCATTTTCCTTATGACGAATGAAATTCAGCACGTTTCACATGTGTATTAGCCATCTGAATTGGTTTTGTAGCCAAGGGCCTGTACAAATACAGCAAATCGTCAAATTTGTATGTTATTTTGTAATAACCTTAAGAGAAAAAAAATTGATTTCTAGCTGGGGCCACCGTCTATATGGAGTTGACACATTCTCCCCATGTCTGTGTGCATATTTTCCAGGTCCTCCAGTTTCCACCCATATCTCAAAGATGTGCACATTTGTTGAACTGGGGATCTAAAGTGTCCCAGTCCAAGTGAGTGTGGCTGTGGGTGTGAGTGTGCCCTGCGACAGGATGGTGTCCTGTCCAGGATGCATTCCCACCTTGTGCCCTGAGCCCCTGGAGAGGCTCCAGCACCCAAAACTCAACTAGAATAAGTGGATAAAGTTATCTTCCTTGTTTTTATTGATCTTTCTTAAATGTATGTATAGCTCACATTTATTTAAGTGTTTATTATTAGATGTATTTTGGTCTTTTTTAAAGAAGTGTGGTGATTTTTTGTGACCAGTAATATGCTAGGAACTTAATTCCTATTTATATCAGTTAATCTATGGTAAAAGTGATTTTGTTATTTTTGTTATTTTTTATTTTTTGCTTAAAGTCACAGCTTCCATGAACCTATGAAAGACGTTAAGTGAGGGCTCATTTTGGATTGCCTGTGTTTTTCTTGCTGACTTATAGGAGCTCATCATATATTCTGTACACAAGCCCTTTGTCTTAACAGTGTTGCAAATACCTTCCCCCACTCTGTGGTTCCTTTTCTACTCTTTTCATGCTTCTAGTGGTATCTCTTACATAAGATGTATTATTTCTTTTTCTTTGAGGCTCTCACTCTGTCACTCTGACTGTAGTGCAGTGGTGTGATCTTGGCTTACTTCAGCCTCAATCTCCTAGGCTCAAGTGATCCCCCTGCCTCAGCTTCCCTAGTAGGTGGGACTGTAGGCGTGTGCCACCATGCTTGGCTAATTTTTTAATTTTTTGAAGAGATAAGGTCTTGCTATGTTGCCCAGGTTGGTCTTGAACTCCTGGGCTCAAGCAGTCCTTCTGCCTTGGTCTCCAGAAGTGCTGCAAGGAAAGATGTGAGCCATCTTGTCTCGTCTTAGCTTTAATAAAATACAAGCATCTTCTCATTTGCATCACGCTTTCTGTACCTTGCCTAAGAAATCTTTTTCTGTCTCAGGTCATGAAGGTAATCTACATTATCCTTCGGATCTGTGCTCGCCAGTATAGTAGCAACTAGCCACACGTAACTTCTACTCATGACTTAAAGTAAGGTTAATTGAAATAAAATAAAGTAAAATGAAAAGTTCAGGTCCTTGTTCATATAAGCCATGTTTTTAAGGGCTCCATAGTCACAGGCATAGAACATTTTCACCATTGCAGAAAATTATACTGGTCAGATATAATAATTTGCAGAACACTTTGTACAGTATAATTTTTTTTTTTTAATAAAACAAGCATTGCTGGGCACCGTGGCTCACACCTGTAATCCTAGAACTTTGGGAGGCCAAAGCAGGCGGACTGCCGGAGTTCAGGAGTTCAAGACCAGCTTGGGAAACATGGTGAAACCCCATCTCTACTAAAATACAAAAAATTAGCCAGGCATGATGGTGGGCTCCTACAATCCTAGCTACCTAGGAGGCTGATGCACATGTATTGCTTGAACCCAGGAGACGGAGGTTGCAGTGAGCCAAGATCGTGCCACTGCACTCCAGTCTGGGTGACAGGGCAAGACTGTCTCCACACACACACACAAAAAAAAACAAGTATCAAAACCGTAACACTCTCTGCATGTGTCCGAATTTGTATATGTATATAAGATGTCTGGAAATAGGTGCAACAAATGCTAACAGCAAATTGGAAGGTTTTACGTGACCTACAAAAGCAAATAATAAGCAAACACGTTGCAGTATGTCTGATTGAGAGTTTGTTAATGAGAAATGTTAGAATTTTTTTACCGAAAAACACACAAAATGTAATCATTTTTGTTTTTTAATTAGAAATATCGGTCGCAGAACTGTTGCACACGATTGTCTTGATGTGTATTGTCCAGGTCCAAGGGTGTCGTTTACACAAACTAGAATGAGAGCTGTGCCACCCTGTCATGAGAAATCAAATATCCGGGAAGAAAGACCTTTTTCAGTTCTGCTGCTAGAGTAGCCGGGAAGCACGTTTCATCTTGTCCCCAGTACACATGCGGGACCGCCTGAGGCTTACATTGGTGTTAAATGTTATTTTTCATTAAAAGGAAATAGAAATCCTTGGAGAATGGCTGACTCAGTATCTGGGGGCTTGAAAAAGTCATCCTGGGAGTAGAGCATGTTGTTTTTGCCAGAACATAAGGATTCTATGAGAAAATCCCTGAGTATTTCTCTAGGAGCAGGCATGCATCAAGTTTTAGCAATTTCATCAAAAAGTCTAAAAACGAATGGCATTTAATAAAATGCATTGGAAGATAGCTATAAAACAAAAATAAAAATATAATGCTATGTGATTATTTTTGTTAATTACAATGCCTATGGGATAGTTGATATAGGTGAGTAAGTGTTTTTCCTATGATGTATATACTGAATTTTTCATTATCTATGTAGGCAAGAATGGGTAGATTAAGGAATTTTGAGCAAACAAGATATTTCTGGGGAAAGAAGAGATTTTATAAAGAATCAGAAGGACAGGGGAATAAGCAGGTAGTTTCAGGGAGTGTATCAACACGACAGACAAGCAGAAGGGCCCAAGGAGGAAGCAGACTCCTTGGACTAGATTCTCATTTCCTGAATTAAAAAACCTTGGATGAGCCTTCTAATAATATGTGATTAAAGCATACCCATGTTTCTTAAAATGCTAAGAAACTATATCAAAATTATGAATACATTTGAGAGGAAAATGAGTTTTGCAATGCAGACCAGGGAGGAAAAAAACCCTCAAATGTTGTCTTTGTTTTGTTTGAAGACCATGAGCTTGAAAATTCCATTTATAAGAGGAGTTTTATTGAAAAAAAAAGGGTACTCTGAGGATCCATCTAGATTTGAGAGACCCCAGAAGATACAGCCAAGTCTCATACCATGACTAAGGATCAGTTAATTAAGTTAAAACTCATCATTTTAGTAGGTTGTGTGAGTTAATATTTTCTTCTAAGTCTGGAAAGATCATTGTAATTCTGCAGAAGAATAAAATAGCCATAAAAAAGGTGAAGAAATGAATCAAAACGCAGTTTATTACTTACGAATTAGAGTAAGTAAAAAGTATAGAAACAAATTTGGAAACCATGCTGATACTCTATTTCCAAGGTGATTGAATAATTAAAAGAAGTGGTAAATTAGATTCTTGATTGTATTGAGATGGTTTAGATAATTTGGTTAATTACATTTAAATGAAGTTTTAAATATTTAAGATAATTAATGAAATGTAGAAATAAATATTTGTGATGTTTAAATGTTTAGAAACATTATGTTAAGTAGATTTACAGATTTCAGTAAACCAAATGTTAAATAAAGAAGCACAAATAAGAGTATGTTTCATGTCCAGTCTTGGTGTATTCATAAAACAAAAGCTTACTTATGACCCAACAAAGTACAGTTAAGAGATATTTTGAGGGAGTCTCTTTGTGGTGATGAGACAGTTTTTTATCCCAGTTATGATGGTGGTTACTTGCATCTATATGTAGGAGGAAATGTCATATTATTATACACCTCCAAACATAAATAAATAATTTCAATTACTTTTTATTTTTTGAGACTGAGTCTCACTCTGTTGCCCAGCCTGGAGTGCAGTGGCAAGATCTCTGCTCACTGCAACCTCTGCCTCCCAGGTTCAAGCGATTCTCCTGTCTCAACCTCCAGAGTAGCTGGGATTACAGACAAACACCACCACACCTGGTTAATTTTTGTGTTTTTGTAGAGAGTAGGTTTCACCATATTGGCCAGGCTGGTCTCAAACTCCTGACCTCAGGTGATCCACATACCTCGGCCTTCCAAAGTGCTGGGCTTACAGGTGTGAGCCACCATGCCCAGCCAACAAATAATGTTAAAAGAGAACATGTAAAACCTGATGAAATTCAAATAATGTCTGTACATAATTTAATAGTACCAGATTCATGCAAATGTCCTGGTTTTGACATGTACCATGGTTATATGAGATATTGTCATTGAGGAAGCTGGTTGAAGAATACATGGAAATTCTGTACTATTTTTGAAACTTCTCGTGAATCGTAAACTATTTCAAAATAAAAATACGATAAAATATATACAGAGATATTAGTAACTGCATAAAGAAGAGGCACAGGCTGTTCTAGTGATGCGAGCAGGTGACTCCCTTTGCCTCGTTTGGAGGCTCTGCTGTGAACTCCGGTTTTGGCAAGATGTCAGATAGATCTTGCTGAGTCTGCCAGTCCAGCTTTGTTATTTCTTGTTGCTATTAAGACTATTATAGGATTTAATGCAACAGAAAGTAGCTATAAGCATAAATACTACAAAACGATCATCTATGTTTATATACAGTAATTCTGCCCTTTGAGTGCTGCCTCCTTATAAATTAATCTTCAGGCATCTTCCTAGATCATGTCTTTCCACATAAGAGCCTTTTGCTATTAAAGTTGCCACATTCCCATTTAAAACCACCCATTTGTTCTCCTTGCACTTAGAAAGCAAACGAAGCTCCTCACAATACTTCAATGACCTATACAATCTGCTTACTGTTGACATTTGTAATCTCGTGTTGTGCACTCCCCGTCTTCCTCACAGCGTCATAGATACAGCGGCCTCTTCCACCTTCCTAGAACGTACCCATTGCGCTCCTGCCTGATGGGCTCTGCATATGCTGCTCGCTTTCCCGTGCAGTCACACACTGTCTAAAATGACCTCGCTCGTCACTCTCTGTCTCATCAACTAATATTATCTTCTATATCAATGTATGTATTTTTTTTCTCACTGTCTTAATTCAGAGCCTAATATATAATTTGTGCTCAAAAGACTTTTTTTGAAAAAATGCATGAATGAATGAATGAATGAATAAAAGCTCCTATTAATAGTGCTTATTTGGGGAAATATGACTGAGAGTGAGAGGACTCACATTCTACTTCTTACACCCCAGGGCAATTTGATATTCTTATATCAAGTATAAGCTGATTTTGCAAGCAAATTTAAAAAACACTTGAGCATACACATGTATGTACGTAGAGTAGATGACTATACAGGTAATTTCCATCTTCAGGATTCTATGTTACATTTTCCAAATATTCTCTCAGGACACAAGGAAGAAGTATAGCAGAGTTTAAATGGTAAGTTGTTAAAACAGAATCAATGTATTCCATTTTTCAATTATGAATTACTGCAAAAGCATGAATCAATGTCAGTATCTAAGAGCCTTCCAGATATCCCTGAATATACAGATTAATGTGTGCACCTGTCTCACCCTTAATTCCTATAAAGATTAGGTCAAGAACATCAATTCTCTCTGGCCACCAGTCAGGCTTCGGAGAAAATAGAGGCAATATCATTTCGGAGGGCTGAAGTGGGTGGTGAGGCAGTGTGACGAATGATTGCAGATGGAGTCTCCCCTTCTCCATCTGGTCTCTGCATATGAGAATGCAGAATATGCACTCCTGTATCCTGGCCCTTGCTTTGAGGGTAATTACTGTTAACTTTGAATGATTTGACTTATCTGTTGTGAGGCAGACAGATAAGGGTTCAAAAGGAGAAATTATTAAAATTTTTCTATGCCCTTCCCTTTTCTGTAAAGTATTTAGGAAGTCTTCAAAGATACAGGAAATATGCCAAGATAAGGTAAAAGCAGGAGAGAAAGAGAAGGCCAGGAGGGGCATGGACATGAAATGGAACCAGAAATGTTAAACAAAACCTCTGCGTCTCTCAGACGCCTACGCTCTTGCAAATACGGTATAAACATTGGCTGGAACCTTTCTCAAATACAGTTCAGAAATGAAGACTGGATGAATTACACCTTTTGCAATATTTCTAACATAAGTTAAATCAAATCAGTTGTTTTGTCAATTCACACCTATTCCTGTTAGAAAAACACAAAGAACTTTCTCCTGAACATCTCTGAAAAAAGGATGTTACTCTTAATCTCATTGCTTTTATTTACACGGGGTACTGGCATAACTCCAAGATGCAATTAGGTTGAAACAATTCTGTGGTGATGAGGGTGATGGCGGGTGTGAAGCGGAGGTGGAGGTTGTGAAGGACACTTTAAATACATGTACTTTTAAAATAATCACATGCATCTTCTTTTCTTTAGTCATTCCAGGATGGGAATTGGCAGGCATCCTTTTTTTTTTTTTTCCTGTACCAAATTAGAATCTGCCCCTAGGACTAAGGAAAACAGGGTTGGGGAGAATGATAGTTCAAAGCCAATAAGAACCATTTATTTCTGCCTCACTGGTCAGGCATATTTTGGGCGTATGAGTCAGCACAGTGTGAGAGGAGTGTTTGGGCTAGACTTTATCAGAAGTTATGTAAATTTTTCAGACTGACGAAAGCTATCCTGGCCAGTTATTTGAGGCTTTGGATAGAAGCGGTGCTGGAGAGGTCAGGGAGCAGAACTTACTTCATCACCGGGGCAGCTCTCAGTGGGCAACTTCTCTGTTCCAGCGCCCTCTGAAATCTCCTTTCTGGAGTTCATAATATTGTTTCACGCCTAAATTGCTCAATTTGGTCAACCCATGTGTTGTCAACGCTGAAATAGCTGACAAAAGATCTCAGCCTGTCCAAGCAGTCTTCCACATCATATCAGATGCTCAGGGCATTTGCTGGCTGGGGGGAGGTTAATGAACTGAGTGCATTCTATGTGCTTAAATGTATGTGGTTCTTAAGAGGGGATGGCAAAGATTAAGCTGTATATTCCATCCCCAGAAATCACACAATCTGGTGGTAAAGACAGGCATGGACACAGCTCTCACAGAGCAGAGTAGAATGTGGTCAGTGCAGGACAAGCATGGGGATTTGGGAGCACAGAAGAGAAGAATGAAATTGTAGGAAAGTCTTGTGTATGCCTCTTTTATCGGGGGCCTATCATTTTGCAGACACTTAAAGTTTAGCAGGCACTCAAAATACGCTAGATAGATGAATAAATAGAGAGATATTAACTGCAAGAAAGAGTAAACCAAGATGTGGAGATGAGTAGAAAAAACACGAGTAGGAGAATTACATGGTGGCTACACGAGCACGGTGAGCAACAGCGTCAGCTAATACTGGGTGAGGAATGTCGGTCTGGAGTATCGTCAAAACAAGGCATTATTCTTGGACCCATTAATTGTCAAAGAAACACTTGCATGTAATAGTCAAAAATGAGCTTGGGAGCACATATAAGTCCTTGAAAAATAGAGGCAGACAAATGCGATTAGAAGATTGAGGTTGGTTAATATAAGAAATATAAATAAAATATTGTAATGTAATATATGGTGTGATGTGATAATGTGATGTAAAGCCAAGGTTTTCTAAGGAAGATTGCTACACCTACCATACGGCTGCCGCCTACCTTGTAGGCATGGGGAGCTAAGGATAATATGTTATGTCATGATACTTGCACAGCAGGACGGGGGTAATAGCATAAACGTGTGGGTAGGGTTAGAGAATACCAATAAGGCATGGTGAGGCTCTGGAGCTGTTAACACTGGGGAGCCTTTGCTACCCTGAGAGCTGCCCCAGCAAGAGGGCGGAGTGGGTTAGAGAATACCAATAAGGCATGGTGAGGCCCTGGAGCTGTTAACACTGGGGAGCCTTTGCTACCCCGAGAGCTGCCCCAGCAAGAGGGCGGAGTGGTTAGAAAGACCTGTGGCTGTAGGTGAGGAAGGAGGACAATCCCCAGGCAGGAGCTTCAGCCTTCTGGAGAGCCCCATACCATTGTCAACATGTGACCCATGAAAGAGCCAAGGAAATAAATCCCTCAATCCTTCTTGCCTCCCTATTTCCTTTTGATGTCTCCTGCTGTACAGATGTCTAGAGGGCAGGGAGACCCATAGTGTGGTCCTTATAGCTCATCCTCTTGGAGCATAGAGCAGGCAGGGCAGAGAAGGCTAAAGAATGACTCTGGAAGGAGAACAGAGCAAACCCACCCAACCGGGAAAGGGGAAGGCCAAAACTAGTTTTGCTGATGGCATCTTGGGAAGTCTAATTCATTCACCTCATGATACCTTCAGTTATCATGGCATCGTCACGGTGAATTTATGGACACCTCAAAAGAGACTCAAGGGGCAAACTGCTTCCCAATTAAACAGGCTTCTTATGATACAGAATTAGCTCCAATCTCCAGCTAATTTAATCTCTTTCATCGGGCGCCCCACCCCATAAACAGTCACGGCCACTATTATTTTCTCAGTATCGGTGACCTGTGCGTGCACAGCCTCACTACGTTGGTGGTGTTAGTACCAGATACCATGCACGCTTCCCAGACAGGTGGCTCTTGTTAAGACTTTACAAATCTATTTGTCTCCTTTATTCAAAAACAGCATTTACACATCAACACTCTTAAATCCCCTGCATTTTTTCCTTGCTTCTAGGGGAGAAAGAGCCACCTAGCTTTATTTACAAGTCAGGCTGTAAATAAATTTGGAGAAATGCACATGCTCCTGAGGTCAGCATCATATGCCGGATGTGGAAAGGGTATTTTATATTAGAAAAATGTTTTGCTAGGAGAACAAAGGGAGTGGAGGAGGATTGTTAGGCTCTGAAAAAGTGTTACTCATCTCAGAGGCCTCTAGCTACGATACAAAGAGAGAGAGGAAGTCAGGTGGTTAAGATAAGATTCTTACTCTCAGAGAAATTCGCCCGAGACCAGTTTGACTATCTGTGAATTCGGGGTGAATTCTAACCACAGACCCTCTTGTACAAGAAATGTCAAAAGATTCTCTTCAAAATAAATACAATCTGACTTTGAGCTTCTAAGATGTTGGGCTAACAGGACATAAATCATCAACCTGTACTGCTACACATTCTCCCCACTCTCGAGAGTGCACGGTCTGGGCTTTAGTGTTCTTCAGGGATCACAGCCAGCCCCCTCCTCATCAGGCTGCCAGGGAAGGAACACAGGCCGCTGCATTTGGGGAAACCCCTGGCTTCCATTCTCTCTTTTTTTAATTGCATTTTAGGTTTTGAGGCACATGTGAAGAACATCCAAGATAGTTGCATAGGTACACACATGGCAGTGTGGTTTGCTGCCTTCCTCCCCTTCACCTGTATCTGGCATTTATCCCCATGCTATCTCTCCCCAACTCCCCAACCCCCACTGTCCCTCCCCTATTCCCCTCAACAGAGCAGAGTGTGTGATGCTCCCCTCCCTGTCTGTGTCCATGTGTTCTCATTGTTCAACACCAGCCTATGAGTGAGAACATCGGTATTTCATTTTCTGTTCTTGTGTCAGTTTGCTGAGAATGATGTTCTCCAGGTTCACCCATGTCCCTACAAAGGACACGAACTCATCGTTTTTGATTGCTACATAATGTGGAGAAATAGGAACACTTTTACACTGTTGGTGGGAGTGTAAATTAGTTCAGCCATTGTGGAAGACAGTGTGGCGATTCCTCAAGGCCTTAGAAATAGAAATTCCATTTGACCCAGCAATCTCATTACTGGGTATATATCCAAAGGATTATAAATCATTCTACTATAAGGACATATGCACACGAATGTTCATTGCAGCACAGTTTACAATAGCAAAGACCTGGAATCAACCCAAATGCCCATCGATGATAGACTGGACAGGGAAAATGTGGCACATATACACCATGGAATATGACGCTTCCATTCTCTTCTATGCACTGAGACTCTCTCCTCTTTCTTCATGGTGTAGCCTCAGCGAGTTTAGGTTTTCTAAAGACTGGGAAGAAACGCTGCCCTCCAGAAACTCAGATGTAGAGTCCTGCTAAACTCGAGGCTGGCGGAAGTAAAAATACGATAGAAAACAAGACAGGACACCTCTCATCTTTTCAAATCTCTCAGGACAGAAAGAACAAATCCAACCTGATATGTGAAGAAGTCTTGGTGCCGTGGTGGCCGTCCCTAAAGCCCTCCACTCATGGTGAGCCCTACAATGATGGTTTCCTCCAGTTCTGAGGAGCAGGCCTGGAAGGAAGGCACTAGGACTAGGTTACCCTGTGGCTACACAGGGTAGCCACATAGAATAGAAGAGAATGGAAGCGTCATATTCCATGGTGTATATGTGCCACATTTTCCCTGTCCAGTCTATCATCGATGGGCATTTGGGTTGGTTCCAGGTCTTTGCTGTTGTAAAGCTGCTCTTGGAGGGGGGTCATAACCTTGGAACAGGAAGTTTCCTTTGGCTGAGGACAAGTCCGAGGGAGAAACCCAGCTGTAAGCCCTTGGCAGGCAACACTCCGTCCTGCTTCTCAAGCTCACTGTCTATCAGGCAGCAAACATGCCCATGACTGCAACAGCATGGAGAAACGCCACAATGGAGGAGGTATGGGGAGAGTGACAAACCTCCTGGACCAGGAAGCCTGTCGAAGAGCAGCAGAGATGGAGGAGATAAGATTTGGTCTGTGTATAATGTCAAGGATCAATGCAGGTGGGATCTGCAGGCATGGGAGTGCAAAATTGTCCAAAGCAGGAAGTCTTGCATAGGCTATTCTCAAATAAGAGAGAGCCTAATATCTTGTGGGAATAAGAGGTGTCACTGTTCAGCCTCCCTGGGAAGTAGATGCCAACACAGATTTTCATGCAGGAAGCTTGGGGTACAGTCAATACAGGAATTACCTGTGAGAGAACACAGCACGGAAGCACAATCAGACAGAATGAAAAGTGAAGCTGCAGGGCAGGTGCCAAAGAGGCCTCAGCAGACCCCATGGCCGCTCTAGAACAGGGAAAGCCCTGCAAGAGAGCGTCAAAATGAGGCAGGGAACCCAGGCTTCTGCAGGCCCTAAAATGTCAATGATAAGATGAAGCTGCTCTTGGAGGGGGGTCATAACCTTGGAACAGGAAGTTTCCTTTGGCTGAGGACAAGTCCGAGGGAGAAACCCAGCTGTAAGCCCTTGGCAGGCAACACTCCTGAGTGCTGGGGCAATGAGCTATGCCCTGCAGGAGGAGAGCTTGGCATCGCACTATTGCATGCACCACAGAAGCCACGGTCCAGCATTGCTCTGTCATGTCAGGCGGGGCAAGGGAGGATGATGCATTCGTTAGGATGTGCTATACTCCCATAACAATACTCCCCAGACACCAGAAAGATCTCCTTTTGTGCCGGTCACTGTTTTTGGAGGGTTGAGTAGCTACTTGTGGTAACTTAGGCATTCCGTCTCCTTCAGTTTTCCAAAATTGTAGTAAAAGGCGGAGAGGGAGAAGAGAGGGTTACGACAGAGGCTGTAGGGTGCTGTTTGCACGTTGTGTGCTTCCTCCTACTTTCCACTGATGAGAGATCTGTTCACACAGATGCAACTTAATCGTGGAATGATGGGAACTGAGTTGTTCACATGCCCAGAGGAAGGAAGTGGGGTTGGTGAGCATCTAGGTAGTCTTTGGTTCAGGGATGGTTGCCCAGTGTCTGTGCAGAACAGGATCACTGGGTAGCACACACTGGCTAGCATCTAGTACCAAAAAGAGCGCTCAGGATTTTTCATGTGTTTATACAAATAAATATTCAAAAATCTTTCAGATTTATGTTTTCTCCAGCAACACTGACTTGCTCTAAAGTTATAAACGTCTTCTTAAAAAAATGAAAAAGCTCCTCAATCATATAGTGTAAATTATATATTGAAAGTGGCAAAGCAATATTTTATTTATTTATTTATTTATTTATTTATTTATTTATTTATTGAGACGGAGTTTTGCTCTTGTTACCCAGGCTGGAGTGCAATGGCTCGATCTCGGCTCACCGCAACCTCCGCCTCCTGGGTTCAGGCAATTCTCCTGCCTCAGTCTCCTGAGTAGCTGGGATTACAGGCACGCGCCACCGTGCCCAGCTAATTTTTTGTATTTTTAATAGAGACGGGGTTTCACCATGTTGACCAGGATGGTCTCGATCTCTTGACCTCGCGATCCACCCGCCTCGGCCTCCCAAAGCAATATTTTTAAAACTGTCACCGATGCTCCCCTCCTGACTTATAGTTTTATATATTACTTGACATTCGTCACACCAGTAGGACAGATCCTGGGTAAGGGCCTGAGGAGTCAGGGAAGTTTGTTCACAGAGTCACCCATCTTCACTAAGGGGTGAACGTTATTCTGGGGGCAATGGGAACTGTCTGAAGATTTAAGTAAGATGGCAGCACACCACACCCTATCTGGAATATAATCCCCCATACCGGCAAGCGACCTGTTCATTATCTGGACAGTCATCTAATCACAATGCGTACCAGAAATTTATCTGTAGCTTAAATCAAGGTATCAGTCACATTTCTATTTATAAAAATTTGGCTTAAGCCAAAGATATTTTTTTGCATAACCCGCTTACTTGAGCTACTTCCAGAATTAAATTTGATCAGATGAAACCAGCTCCTTCCAAGAGAGAACTTCCAGAGTATCCACTCATCACGCAGTCCTCCTAACTCCCTTCGCCCTTCATCAATGGGTGGAGTTTAGCCACTTCTAGGACCGCCGTTAGGAATATTTTACCCTACTGTAAACTGGAGACTCCAAAGACTGCTCTTCCAACAGTGACTTGATGGCAGAGGAGACGCCAGGTGAGCCTGTGGCCTGACTTACATGAGGCAGCAATGACTTCTGAATCATAGCTCACGCAAAGTCCTTGATGATCTTCTTTCTCCTGTGGGTCAGACTTAGCTGAAAATAAACATGTCACAGGAAGCCTTTTCACAACCTTTTCCTCCTTTCTCCCACTCCTGAGGCATTCTGATTGGGGATAGCATCTCATTGGCGTTCTTTATTTTTCTGCAGGCAATGAATGCCTGAGAGCAGGGGCTCCAGCTTAGACATCATGTGTGCCACAGTATCTGGCAGAGCTCCGTGAAAAGGGATCAGTAACAATTTGTTACAAGTACAGGAATGGGACCCAGGCTTGCCCCAAAAGTATTTGTGGGACCTCATGGTGTCCCACAAAGATCACTTAACATTTTTTGCCCTCAGCAAAGTCTTGTTCAAATATCTAAACGTGCATTTTTTCTTATCTGACAAGTCTCTTATCTGAAAGTAAAAGAAGTTGGATCTTTTCTCAGCCCCTTCAAGCATTCACCACGATCACCTTGATAAACTAAATGGTTGGACTCATGAACGTGAATCCAACATTCAGTTTATCAAGGTGATCGCGGTGCACTGCTGTCTCCGGAACTAGGAAGATCTATATTTGAATCCTGACTCTGCTACTCACAAGCTGCATAAACTGAGCAAGTTATTTAATCTCCCTGAGAAAAACAACTTCAATTTTGCCATTTCATATTGAGGAATGAAAGATACATAGAGAAATAGTTCAGCACAAGCATGCAACAAACAGAGGTTTAATATATGAGATAAGTAGTAATAATAGAACAATACAAGAAATCTGCAAGACAGGAAGTTCTAATGCAAAAAAAAAAAATGATGTTTGTAGGGATACCATCTGGTGTTCGTTACCAACTAGGGCCAGGCTCTGGTGCAGATACTGGGGTTAAAAGATACATAACCTTTTTAACAAAGCTGACAAACATATAGGTAGAATCAATTATGATGATGATACGGCATTGCCTTTTATTCGGGATGCTTCCTTCTGAAAGCCAGTAACCTAAGGCAAAAGAGGAAACAATCCTTAAATGTCGGGACTGTTTTATAGAGAAATAAGCTGAGAAAAAATGCACTTTTAGATATTTGAACAAGACTTTGTAAGGTCTAACATGGCCTAGACCTGCTCCATCCATAGAGCTGCACATGCTCGTGTGTGTCTGCATGCATGCGTTTGGGTGTGTGCATCTGTTTGCATGCATGCACACACACTTGCCCCTTTCCAGCGAATATTCTCAGGCTTTGCAGGGCGTCTGTTTGCGTGCACACACACACACTTGCCCATTTGCACGTGCTCGTGTGTGTCTGCATGCATGTGTTTGGGTGTGTGCGTCTGTGTGCACATGCATGCATGTGTTTGGGTGTGTGCATCTGTCTGTGTGCATATGCATGCATGTGTTTGGGTGTGTGCATCTGTTTGCGTGCACGTACACACACTTGCCCCTTTTCAGCATGCTCATGTGTGTCTGCATGCATGCGTTTGGGTGTGTACATCTGTTTGCGTGAACACACACACTTGCCCCTTTCCAGCGTGCTTGTGTGTGTCTACATGCATCTGTTTGCGTGCACACACACACACTTGCCCCTTTGCAAGTGCTTGTGTCTGCATGCATGTGTTTGGGTGTGTGTCTGCGTACACGCACACACACTTGCCCCTTTCCAGAATGCTCATGTGTGTCTGCATGCATGTGTTTGGGTGTGTGCCTCTGTTTGCATGCACACACACACACTTGCCCCTTTGCACGTACTCGTGTGTGTCTGCATGCCTGTGTTTGGGTGTGTGCTTCTGTTCCTGTGCACGCCCACACACCTGCCCCTTCCCAGCGGACATTCTCAGGCTTTGCAGAGCGTCTGTTCGCGTGCACGCCCACACACCTGCCCCTTCCCAGCGGACATTCTCAGGCTTTGCAGACGGGCTCCCTAACTCAGGCGGTGGTGGCATCAACATCTGTCATCTTTTCACACCAAGAGCTGTAGAACACGTTGATGTGATGAGAAAACACATCTTTCCATCAGCTCTGGGTAAAGAGTAGATGCCAAATAACCATATTTTTAAAATTGAGAACACTGTGTGCATCTTCCAAGTGATGCTGGTAAAAGGTTGACTCACTCAGAAATACAGGGATGCAGCCGGTGGGAAGGGATGGATTTTCCCAGCAAGGGGTCCCTGAATGGCAGCTGCCTGCCAGAAAAACGCACGTGAGGCACGGACCTAATTTGGCTGTTTGTACTCTCTTTTGCCCTTTCATTTGGTCAAGCTCTGGAATGTTAACACCAGCTGAGAGACAGCAAGCCACACATGGCTTTCACATACAGAGGGGCCAGCCATTGGAACCCACATTTTTGGGCTGAATTGATGAAGATTATATGTGAGGTCTTGGGAGATCACCATCCTTCCCACCCTTCGTCTCTGTGGGGTGTGAGAATCTGTGGATCTCATG
Organism: Callithrix jacchus; assembly: GCF_049354715.1. NCBI lineage: Eukaryota > Metazoa > Chordata > Mammalia > Primates > Cebidae > Callithrix > Callithrix jacchus. The sequence goes on from NC_133512.1 coordinate 3,218,008, forward strand.
CCTTGAGGACTTCAAATGGCCAGAGAACATCTTGAAGCATTAATTTATTTGTTTTTCCTCTGACTTCCGCTGCCTCTGATTTTCCTGTTTTTTTTCCCTCATGCGTGTAGGCTGTTACTTCTGGGCTCTATCAGCACAGATAAGGTAAGTGACAGGGCAGAAATCAGAAGTCACGGACAAGAATAGCTGGCATTTTGTTTATAAGCCTTCATAAAGAGTTTGAGGGGTTTTTATAAGAAGTAAAGGTATGAAGAGTGGCAGAGACAGAGTGACCAGAAAAGGCAGAAAAGGTCATGGGACTTACCTGTGTCTTCCTGCTCAGTCCACAAAACCAGGGCTGCAGCAGGAGAGAGGCAGGCCAGAGAGGCCTCCTAGAACCTGGAGATCAGCCTGGCTTCCTAGCAGCATCCCAGTGAGGAGCCATGACTTCAGAGAAGAATGCCATATGGCAGATGAATTGTCTCCACAGGTAGGACCACAGGTGTCCTAGGCCAGTTACCCAACTCTCCAGACAAACAAGGACAATGCATCTTCCCAGGTGTGCCCAGGACCAGATACCAGCTGTCTCTACCTGCCACCCAACCAATCACCTGACTCCACGAATCAGGGCTTAACCCCGTGGATTACTGAGGTCCAGTTTCACAAGGGGCCCAGGATGAGGGAGACGCTAGAAAAAGATTGGGCTGAACTCTATAAAATTGAGAGATCTAAATATTTTGGACACCTGACTTTGCGAGCTGGCATCCCTCCCTGCTACATGTGGATAATCAATATTCTCCAGATTAGCTGTTGGTCTTTGTTGTCTGTTTTGAGGCTGATCTAGGAAACCCTGACGCCGCCTCTGCACAGCTGAAGAGGAAGCCCCTGCAGGAGCTGCGGGAGCTGTACCGGGACCGAGACCTGCTGCAAGACGCTCCGTTTTTTTCTCTTTCATGCAATGCTGGCTGTTGTCAGTCATTAGGACTGTGCGTCCCGAGGGCGCAACGAGTCTTCAGCTGCATCATCTCACCCAGTCTCTGTGGCTTTCTCCTTTGACTTAGTATCTTTGCCCTGTGTTATCAGGGCAGTGCAGGAGCGGCAGGTCAGGTGAGCTCAGAGGCTGGGATGGTTTGTAGGATACAGACCTCAGGGAAGCAGCTGTCTGTCTGCAGCCCTCTCCTCTCTCTCCTTCCCTCCTTTCCTCCTCCTTCCCTTTCTCCCTCCCTCCCTGTATCCTTTACTCTATCCTGTGATCGAATTGTGGACACTGGGCTCAGGTCACTCCCCGATAGGATGTGTTTTTCCAGGCCCCTGTTCCTTCACTCACCCAAGAATGGGAGAGAGGACCCAGCGGAGCGTGGTCAGCTCGTTTAAGTAAAGATCCGACCCCAAAGAGTTTTTCAGAAAGTGATTTATTATTATCTGCCTTTTAAAGAGGGGAAAACTGAGGCATACGGAGGTTAAGAACCTTGCCGAGGGCCGGGCGCGGTGGCTCAAGCCTGTAATCCCAGCACTTTGGGAGGCCAAGGCGGGTGGATCACGAGGTCAACAGATCGAGACCATCCTGGTCAACATGGTGAAACCCCATCTCTACTAAAATTACAAAAAAATTAGCTGGGCGTGGTGGCGCGTGCCTGTAATCCCAGCTACTCAGGAGACTGAGACAGGAGAATTGCCTGAACCCAGGAGGCGGAGGTTGCGGGGAGCCGAGATCTCGCCATTGCACTCCAGCCTGGGTGACAAGAGTGAAACTCCATCTCAAAAAAAAAGAAAAAGAACCTTGCCGAGGAGTTCAGAGTGGCTTTCCCTGTGTTAGGGAAATTGTCTGCACCGCGGCTTCACAGGCATTGTTCAATCAGGAGCCAAAATCCCAAATGGAATAGCAGGCAAATAGAAACGAACAGAATGGTGCCTCCGTGGAGAACCGGCTCGCCGTGGGCTGGGTCACGAGGTGCCTCCGTGGGGAACCGGTTCGCTGTGGGCCGGGTCACTGGGCACTTCTCGGTCTCCAGATTTTAGGCCCTGCCAGGGTCAATTCACTTCAAACGTTTTCACTCCAAGCATTTCTCATTTCCCGGAAACTTCATTTGTGTCAGCCATTTGCTGAGCAAGGCTTTTGCACCGAGAGAATTTAAAGGGAAGTGGCTGTCAAGTTTCCACCTACATTATCATACATTCTGAGTAAGAAAATTCCTAAGAACAGCCCTTAGTAAGCTGCAGACGCATCATGATCCTCTCATGAACTTATTAAAAGTAGTTGGGAGAATGTAACCAACTCAAAAGTCATTTATGGTTTTAAATTGGGTGATTGAAATCTACCCAACACTTACTAATTTCTTCACATTGCTTTGGTTTCGCAGCTCCACTCCCTGCCCCTCTGCAAGGAGCCATGTCCTATTGTATACGCCCCACTCCTGTCAGCTATTTGTAGGCGGGAATTCGGGTTATCATGCCCAGCAGGGGCCATCTTCAAGTCTTAGGAGGCAGTTGAGTGTTATAGGCCACAGATGCACTTTGATGTGCTGATAAACACCCATTGATTCCTTCATTTATTCATTCATTCACTCAGCATGATCAAGATGCTTGCTCTGCCATCAGGGGGCTAACATATGAGCTCTAACATACATGTATGTGTGAAGTTCCATCTGTAAGTGTTGGTGACGCTCTTTTCAGAGAGGGAGAATGTTGGGTTGACCCCTGAAAAACAAGAAAAGGTAGCATAACCATTCCTGACCAAACGAACACGCAAAGTCATGGAGGAGTAGGCCCATGTATCCACAAAGCCAGTCCCAGCCAGGTCAGAAATCCTACTGAGTTCCCGATCCCGAAGCCCATGGAGTCTGGCATGGGAGCCAGCATGCCGGAGCAAGCTCTGGGCATGCCTGAAGCCACTATTACAGATCTTCTTTTCATCATTTAAAACCTGGCTCACCCATCACTCACCAAAATTAAGAAGCCTTCCCTGACCCTTCTGGATTGTTTTAGACACAGCCCAGGAATGTCCACAGAACCCTGGGAGCGTAATTCTATTAGAGCGCATTGTCTTAGATAATCTGTAAGCAACTCTCTCGTTTATGAGACTGTGAGCCCCTCTGTAACAATTTCCAATATGCAGTCAATCAATGAGGTAATGCTTTTTAAATGAATGAATGAATGAATAGATCATTTTAGTTGACTACCATTACGACCACTCGACCCTTACTGTTAAAATGCTAGGAAAATCTGTCCACTGGGGATACTACCATCCAGCGACAATTTTATAAAAATCTGGTCCTGGACACCTGTGATTAAAAATTAGCAAAAAAAGCTGAAGGTAGAAACAAGATTCCTGGTAGAACTGTCACCTGTGCCTTTTGGCTCCTGCATTCAGAATTCTGGGGTTGAATTTAGAATGAGGTGAATGGAATGAGTCTTGCCACATGCTGACTGCACTCAATGGTAGTTATGAATCACTTTGGTCGACATGGGCCATTATCGTAACCAGATGGCATGGCCTTATTATGGCACCTGAATGCATTTATCTTGTAAAAATGGACAGTCAGACACTAAGTGCCTGTGGAGAAAGCCGTTCTCAACCTGTGCATGTTTGTGGTGATCTCTGATTATTTTCAGATTACGTCTCTAGATTTATATTACAATTTGCATTCTTTGTTTAGAAGAATTATGACAACATGTCCTGTTACAGGATTTGCATATATCTTTTTAACTTTCTAAGTTTGTTTCAACATCCTTCTTGCTTTTATCTAAGACTGGGAAAATTTCTTTCCCTTTTGCTTTTACTTGACCAAATTCCCCCCAACCCCTTTCTTCCTCAAATATTTGTTTAGAGTATCAATTATCGTGTGCCCTAAGTTTTAAGGTCATTTTAATATGGAATGTTTTATGGTTATTTTTCTTTTTTAAAAAATCTGCAAGAACAAAATGAGATTTATGAGCTATCTAATATACATCAATGTTATACTTACTTAAAATACTGTACAGGTTCTGTCTTCACAGAGGGAAAACATCATTTAATTAAGAAATAAGGGTCTCTGAGAGTGTTTTCTCTTCGTAAACATTAACAGATGATTTGAAATTTACATTCTGCCAGTTGATATTTCTAAGTAGCTTTGCCATTTGAAAGATATGATCAGTTAACTGGTTGCTTTCTGAGGGTCTTTTTGAGTTAGGCACTTTCAGTCACATTGAGCATGTTCCAGCAGGCCTTGTTTGGTTGTAAGGAAGAGAGGCTAAGTTAGGATCCCTCAGGTGAAGGAAGCTATATTTACCCTGGCATTGCACCTTGTGGGAACAGGGACTGGAACTCACTCAACTTCACAGCCTCCTCTCATGGCACCTGCTTCTCACGGCACATCTGCTAAATGCTCCTCTCTCTACCAACTGGCATCGTCTTCTCCTGCTCTTTTTCCTTCATCTCATACACATACATTTTAAATTTTCATGTTTTTGCCTCACCATCATGAGTTTCCTTTACCATCTACTCCTACTTCCAACCCAGGGTTCTAATTACCTATATGCAAAATCCCAAGAATAAAACCTGAGTATCACAGCCCATCTTTCTGAGCCAGATCTCACAAGTCACTGGTCACAGGCCAGCCTCTACATGCCTCTCTTTGGGTAAAATACTGCCTTGCTCTAATCAGCTCTGACAAAAGGGGGATCGTATAATGTAAACATGACCTATTTAGGCAGAGGGGCTGCAGATGGCAAAGTGCCTTACAGCAGGGAGTGGCTGAAATTAATCCTTAGCAATTGTTATCCATAGGGTTGAAAACAATGTTTGCTTGGGCCTATATAGTTTTTCTTTTCTTTTTTATTTTTAGCATGGGAAATGAGAACATACGTCATCAGTTACCACTCTTGAAGAACTTCAAAGAGTTAAGTTTTTCCTACAAGTAATCTCAGGAAACTCATCCAGAAAAACAAAAACTAGGATTCAGGACTGACCTCCTAACAATTCCAATAACTTTCTTGAAAGTGGAGGAAGTGCCTTTTAAACAAGCATAAGCCAAGAGAGGATTTGATTGCCCACATAAACCAGGAAGAATGAGGTTACAGCCGGCCTCAAGAAGGGCAGAATCAGGACTGGGGTGTCCTCTGTTGCCAAAACTCCTGGCCTCCATATCTGGCCTCTGCATGACTGTGTGTTGGTCTCATTGCTCTCAAACCGGCTTATCCTGCATGGAGCACTTTCTTCAGGCCACAGCCTTATAGATTCACAATCAGAGATGAAGGAGACTTTCAAAAATCCTGGGGAAGAACTCTGATTCACTTAGCTTGATCACACGCTGTATCAGAGTGCTTCAGAAAACAGAATCAGAAGGATGTGTGTGTGTGTCTGTGTGTGTAAGGAGATTTATTTTGAGGAATTGGCTTATATGACTATGGGGACTGGCAAGTCTGAAATGTGTAGGGCAGGCCCGCAGACTGGAAACTCAGGCGAAAGTTAATGCTACAGTTTTGAGATAGGATTTCTTCTCTGGAAAATCTCAGCTTTGCTCTTAAGGTCTTCAGCTGGTTGATGAGGTCCACCCACACGATGGAGGAGAATCTCCTCAGTAATGTCAACTGGTTTTAGATGGTGTCACATGTATAACGTACCCTCACAGCAACATCTACATGACTGGTTAAGTAACGGGGTACTATTGCCTAGCACAGTTGCCACATAAAACTAATGATTATGCAAGCCCCCCCATGCCCCAATTAATGGGGCAACGGGAAAATGGGTAGTATTATTGGAAAAGGTGGGGTTATTTGCCCATCCGTATGGTCATATATAGGAATTCTATTAACAGAAATGAGAGTAGTATAGATAGGAACACCTGTAAACCCATAAACCACCTCGTTGGTCTATACATGGGTACATGACATGGGAACTCAGTCTTTGTCTGTTCCTGGACTCAGTCTCCACAGTGCCACATGGATGGGCACGGGGAAGTGAAACCTGAAGCTGGCCTGATTTAGCCAATTTGTAATGCTAACACAATTTCAATTTGTGTTTTTCTTTTTTTCATCCTGCCTTCTGACGATATTTCCATTCTCACAGTCCCAAACACTTAATGAAACATGTGGGAGAAACAACACAAGTGAATTTATAATAAGAGGTATATATTATTAATACAGAATGCATACAAAAATAATCAACACAATTTAATGCTGACACAATTTCCAAACGGTTTTTGTGATTCATGCCATTTCCTCTTCATTTCACCAAGTTATTATTAATTTATTCCAAAAATACATTTTGAATGTTGCAGTAACAGAGATGATTCTAGGGCTAGAACTACAGACGTGGCGAACCAAGCAGATGAGATCCTGTTTTTGTTGAGCCAGGATCTCATTTAATACCTTTGCATTTAGTAGGTTAGGAGAGGGAAGTAAAAAACAAAAACACAAAAAAGCAAACAGACAAATGCCTAACTAAGATGTTTGTGGTTGTGGCGTCTCCTTAAGAAAATAAAACAAACACAGTGATGGAGCATGGTTAGTGGGAGCTGGGCTACCTTTGGTCAGGTAGCCCAACCAAACTGCCACCTTGGGACCACATTTGAGCCATGGTATGAAAGACAAGGAAGAACTTCCCACGTAAGAATATGGGAACTGCATCGACAACCCTGTATCTCCATTTCCATATGCGAATAAACACATATGGAAGCTTCTGAGTCCTCGCGGTTTCTGCTTCTTCATATCTTTTTCTTACATGTTGTCTGGATGCTCTCAGTGTTCTTATGCATGCTTAGGTCCCGCTCCTACTACTGCTGGCTCTAGTTGGGTTGTGTTTTTTAAGTTCACCCCCTGAAGGAGATACCCTGATCGGCCCCACTCACCTCTTCTCCCAGTTGCTGCCAATCAGTAGACGGGCTGCCCTCAGCACAGGTACCACCTTTAGTCCAGTTAGCCGTGGCAGATGTGGAGCGACTGTCACATTCAGAGGGACTGTGCATTCAGCAGGGGTCATGGGTGAACTCTTTTAGTTAGAAAGCTTTCTTTTCCTTTTTTTTTTTGAGACGGAGTTTCTTGTTACCCAGGCTGCAGTGCAATGGCACGATCTCGGCTCAACGCAACCTCCGCCTCCTGGGTTCAGGCAATTCTCCTGCCTCAGCCTCCTGAGTAGCTGGGATTACAGGCATGCACCACCATGCCCAGCTAATTTTTTGTATTTTTAGTAGAGACGGGGTTTCACCTTGTTGACCAGGATGGTCTCGATCTCTTAACCTCGTGATCCACCCGCCTTGGCCTCCCAAAGTGCTGGGATCACAGGCTTGAGCCACCGTGCCTGGCCGAAAGCTTTCTTGAGTACAGACGCCATGACTGAAACATCTGGAACTATGCCCCCACTATGTGCCAAATACCAGATTAGAGGTAAGATAGGAAGTCCACAACTCCTCGGGAACTCCACGCAGCGTCGCCATCAACACAAAACCTTCTGGAGCGCTTGTTGTCCTAGTGGTCTCTTTATCTGTTTCTTTCCTGGAAGCTTTTCCCCTTTATTGCTCATTTTTCTGCATATCTACTACATTCTACTCGAAACTGAAACCCATAGAGTTTAAGTGAATTGCCCAAGGTCAGGGTCCCATGTCCTCGCCTCCCTGTTCTGTGTGTCTGGCACCCCATCACAGCAATCACTTACTATCTGCAGTGACCTAAGGCAGCGATTCTCAATGGGAGGTGGGAGGTTGCGGGGGGTGGGGGTGCGTACTTTTGCCCCACAGTAGATATTTAGCAATTCCAGAAACGTTTCTGTTTGTCATGATTTGGGTGCGGGTGATACTATCAACAATGAATAGGCCTGCATCAGGAACACTGCCAAACACTCTGCAGTGCCCAGATAGCGCCTCACAAACAAGTATCCAGCTGAGAACATCAGTTGTGCCGAATAGCAACTCTGCCCTGGAGAACCTTAAGCAATTAATAACCAACATGTCTCACGGTGACATTTGGACCTCTCTCTTCCTTCCTCACTCACTCCCCAGATTATTAATAGCCTCTTAGAAATGGCAAAGTTTGCTTGCTAGGCAGAGAAGAATCCCGATTTTGAACTTGATTCAGCAGAAGAAGCTGTCACTTGACAGTGGAATCACAATATATCACTCTACAGTCATTCATCATCTCCCTCATCTTTATTTTTATATAGTGTATGAGTCAGTCTCACCTCCATTAATATTTTGCATAGCTATGTTATACATTTAATAAAATACGTGCCCTTTAAAAGTCATAATGTCCCCAAGGACTTGTATATGATACCACATAATTTTTCTTGAAACTGGGATCTGGCTTGGAGAATGACTTCGATTTGTTTTCCAGACATATTGACATAAATCACTTTCACCAAGTCTGATCGCCCGACCGTGGCTGGTCTGCAGTAAATGCTTTCCAGCCTGCAAGCCTGTTACCAGAGGAAGTTATTTTATTTTTTAAAAGCTATAAACTGAAACGATGACCCTTGACAGGCAATGAGACCTATAACCTTCTATGAAGTTCTGATATTTGCTATATTTTACCCATTAAATAAATAACTGAATTTAAAAAAATGTTACACAGTAGCTGTTTTAGCCTAGTGTCCTTCAAAGCAGAATCTGAGGTAAAGGTTTATGAAGAGTTTATTTGAGAATGTGGCTGCAGAGAGGAGAGGCAAGGATTGGGGGAATGAAATGTAAGGACGGAAATCCAACACACGCCTGCACCGTGAGTTGGCCACCTAGTGATGACTGTTCACATCGTATCCAGAACTTCTGGGAAACATGAAATGCATCGGAGACTCATCAGACTGGGTAGTAAAGAGGGAAGCATTTGTCTGTCTGCTGCCAGCTGTCACTGGTCAGGATGGCTACACAGTGTGTCTGCTTCCCCAAATTTCACTTGTGAGTACTAGTAGGTGTCCAAGGATAGAAAGTGATGGGGGCATAAACAAGAGACTACCAGACTGTACCTGCAAGAAACCTGTAGAAGCCTGTACTGAACCTGTCCCCGTGGAAGTAGCTGCAGTGAGACGTAGGGCCCAGAGTACACAGAGGGAAACGCGAAGTGTTCGAAACAATCCTTTAAGGAAGACTGAAAACAGGCTTAGCCATATTATCCTTACACCTACAGCGTGTATCATGAATGTGTAGCTGTCTGAGGCATTTCCTACACATCTACACATGCCTATATAGTTCTCAGTAGATACCCTTGTAAGCGTAGGTAGATACACACATACTTACACATATGCACACATATACATGAATGCATACACCTTCTATACATCTGTAAGTATATAATTTAAATAACTACTTATACACATGATAAATACTTACAGACTATCTGACAGTGGTAATGATAATAGAAATTTTCAATACTTTTCTCATCCACAGTTCAGTGCCACGTAAGAAGTGTGGCTACCCTTATGCTGGCTTCATCTGCAGGGATTCACCAGTGGACTTTGAAACGTTTGGCTCTACTTATTACTGGAAGTGCACGGCAAATTCTGCCCTTTTACTGGTTACTAGTGTCTTGTTGTCTTTGAATAAGGTATTCAATATTGACACTTTCAGCTGTTTAGATTTAAAATCTGACTACTCCCGTTTAAACCCCATCCACATGGCATACTAGCTGTGTGACCTGAGGCAATTTATTTAATCTTTCTGTGCTCCAATGTTCCTACCAGCAAAACGGAAGCCATCAGAACCCCTACTTCATAAGATGATCGTGGGAACAAATGGGTTAAACATGAAAAACACTTACATGGGCACCTGGTACATAGTAGGAGCTTTATTAATAACTAGTATCAATAAATGTTAGCTATGATTATTAGTTTTCCACATGCGCACCAAAACTGTATGAAAGGGGACAGAAGGAGAAAGACGATGGAATGAGTTGGCCTAATTTCTCTTTAGTCATTTCCTACCAATAACCAATGTCTAATGTATTTGTAAGTGAGGAAACAGCGTGAGTTTCATTTCTAAAGTACTTTTCTTATTTTTGGTTGTATTTAGAGATAAACATGTAAAGTATTTTAGACAGCATTTAACATTTTATTTGAGAATTGCTGACTCAGACTGAGCCAGACTGGGGAGCTATGGGATGGAACGGAGTCGTTAAGAGTAAGAATCCCGAGGCAGGAGAACTGCCTGAACCCAGGAGGCGGAGGTTGCGGTGAGCCGAGATCACGCCATTGCACTCCAGCCTGGGTAACAAGAGCGAAACTCAGTCTCAAAAAAAAAGAGTAAGAATCCAAATGTCAAAAGCAAAACACGACAAGTGACTCCCAATGAGTGGAATTGGAAAATACATTTGCAGCCATGTGGCCGACCTAATCTGGGTAGAGGATAGGAAAACCCTCATATAAGGAAAATCAAAACTATTCCCTCTACACCCACCGTGCGCTAAATCCTGTGCTACGAATGCATGTGCAAAGTTAGATAGAAAAGTCCCTAACTCAAGGAACTGGAGCCTATAACCTGCGTCTTAGACTTTATACTGAAAGTATAAACCCAGTATGTGACCCAAATGCATGGACCTATTTTTAGGATTAAAACAAGGCAAAACAAACAAATGAGCATATTTGTCCAAGGGGTCTCAGAAATCATTGAGCCAAAAGGATTTGACATAAAGAAATAATTGAAGAAAGATTTTATGAGGTTTTAGAATTTGTTCTTACATAATTCAATCAAAACTGACATTTTGATGTAAAATGCAGTTTCAAAAGAACATGAAAATGAGACTCACCAAAATAGTCATTATTTCAATTACCTGTTGCTATAATAAACCACCCCAAACTTAGTTACTTACTGCAAACAATTATTTTATTATTGCCCAAAGTTCTTAAGTTGACTCAGTTAGGCTGAGGGTTTTCCTGCTCTGTGTGATACTGACTTTGGCTGTAGAAGGCGGAGAGCTGAACAGGGCTAGGACATACAAGACAGCTCATTCCTGTGGCTAGCAGCTGTTCTGTATCAGCTGTGAGCTGACGGGGGCTGCTGAACTTACAAACTCCACGTGGCCTTTTCACGTGGCTTGGACTTCTCCTAGGAAGATAGATTCTGAGTGAGCAACATAAAAATGAGCATCCTAAGAGGAAGAAAGCGGAAACGCCAGTTTTCAGTTTAGAAAACCAAAATGTCACTTCCGTTCATTCTTTTTTTTTTTTTTTTTTTTTTTTAATTTTTTATTGGATTATAGGTTTTGGGGTACATGAGCAGAGCATGCAAGACAGTTGCGTAGGTACACACATGGCAGTGTGCTTTGCTTTTCTTCTCCCCTTCACCCACATTTGGCATTTCTCCCCAGGCTATCCCTCCCCACCTCCCCCTCCCACTGACCCTCCCCTTTTCCCCCCAATAGACCCCAGTGTTTAGTACTCCCCTTTCTGTGTCCATGTGTTCTCATTTTTCATCACCCACCTATGAGTGAGAATATGCGGTGTTTCATTTTCTGTTCTTGTGTCAGTTTGCTGAGGATGATGTTTTCCAGATTCATCCATGTCCCTACAAACGACACGAACTCATCATTTCTGATTGCTGCATAATATTCCATGGTGTATATGTGCCACATTTTTCCAATCCAGTCTATTATCAATGGGCATTTGGGTTGATTCCAGGTCTTTGCTATTGTAAACAGTGCTGCAATGAACATTCGTGTACATGTGTCCTTATAGTAGAACGATTTATAGTCTTTTGGATATATACCCAGTAATGGGATTGCTGGGTCAAATGGAATTTCTATTTCTAAGGCCTTGAGGAATCGCCACACTGTCTTCCACAATGGTTGAACTAATTTACACTCCCACCAACAGTGTAAAAGTGTTCCTTTTTCTCCACATCCTCTCCAGCATCTGTTGTCTCCAGATTTTTTAATGATCGCCATTCTAACTGGCGTGAGATGGTATCTCAATGTGGTTTTGATTTGCATCTCTCTGATGACCAGTGACGATGAGCATTTTTTCATATGATTGTTGGCCTCATATATGTCTTCTTTCGTAAAGTATCTGTTCATATCCTTTGCCCACTTTTGAATGGGCTTGTTTGTTTTTTTCCTGTAAATCTGCTTGAGTTGTTTGTAAATTCTGGATATCAGCCCTTTGTCAGATGGGTAGACTGCGAAAATTTTTTCCCATTCTGTTGGTTGCCGATCCACTCTAGTGACTGTTTCTTTTGCCGTGCAGAAGCTGTGGAGTTTCATTAGGTCCCATTTGTCTATTTTGGCTTTTGTTGCCAGTGCTCTTGGTGTTTTGTTCATGAAGTCCTTGCCTACTCCTATGTCCTGGATAGTTTTGCCTAGATTTCCTTCTAGGGTTTTTATGGTGCCAGGTCTTATGTTTAAGTCTTTAATCCATCTGGAGTTAATTTTAGTGTAAGGTGTCAGGAAGGGGTCCAGTTTCTGCTTTCTGCACTTGGCTAGCCAGTTTTCCCAACACCATTTGTTAAACATGGAATCCTTGCCCCATTGCTTGTTTTTGTCAGGTTTATCAAAGATTGTATAGTTGTATGTATGTTGTGTTGCTTCTGGTGCCTCTGTTTTGTTCCATTGGTCTATATCTCTGTTTTGGTACCAGTACCATGCTGTTTTGATTACTGTAGCCTTGTAGTATAGTTTGAAATCCGGTAGTGTGATGCCCCCCGCTGTGTTCTTTTTGCTTAGAATTGACTTGGCTATGCGGGCTCTCTTTTGGTTCCATATGAAGTTTATGGTGGTTTTTTCCAGTTCTGTGAAGAAAGTCAATGGTAGCTTGATGGGGATAGCGTTGATTCTGTAAATTACTTTGGGCAGTATAGCCATTTTCACGATATTAATTCTTCCTAACCATGAACATGGAATGTTTCTCCATCTGTGTCCTCTCTGATTTCGTTGAGCAGTGGTTTGTAGTTCTCCTTGAAGAGGTCCCTTACGTTCCTTGTGAGTTGTATTCCAAGGTATTTTATTCTTTTTGTAGCAATTGCGAATGGCAGTTCGCTCTTGATTTGGCTTTCTTTAAGTCTGTTATTGGTGTAGACGAATGCTTGTGATTTTTGCACATTGATTTTATATCCTGAGACTTTGCTGAAGTTGTTTATCAGTTTCAGGAGTTTTTGGGCTGAGGCGATGGGGTCTTCTAGGTATACTATCATGTCGTCTGCAAATAGAGACAATTTGGCTTCCACCTTTCCTATTTGAATACCCTTTATTTCTTTTTCTTGCCTGATTGCTCTGGCTAGAACTTCCAGTACTATATTGAATAGGAGTGGTGAGAGAGGGCATCCTTGTCTAGTACCAGATTTCAAAGGGAATGCTTCCAGTTTTTGCCCATTCAGTATGATATTGGCTGTTGGTTTGTCATAAATAGCTTTTATTACTTTGAGATACGTTCCATCGATACCGAGTTTATTGAGGGTTTTTAGCATAAAGGGCTGTTGAATTTTGTCAAATGCCTTCTCTGCGTCAATTGAGATAATCATGTGGTTTTTGTTTTTGGTTCTGTTTATGTGGTGAATTACGTTGATAGACTTGCGTATGTTGAACCAGCCTTGCATCCCTGGGATGAATCCTACTTGATCATGATGAATAAGTTTTTTGATTTGCTGTTGCAATCGGCTTGCCAATATTTTATTGAAGATTTTTGCATCTATGTTCATCATGGATATTGGCCTGAAGTTTTCTTTTCTCGTTGGGTCTCTGCCGGGTTTTGGTATCAGGATGATGTTGGTCTCATAAAATGATTTGGGAAGGATTCCCTCTTTTTGGATTGTTTGAAATAGTTTTAGAAGGAATGGTACCAGCTCCTCCTTGTGTGTCTGGTAGAATTCGGCTGTGAACCCATCTGGACCTGGGCTTTTTTTGTGAGGTAGGCTCTTAATTGCTGCCTCAACTTCAGACCTTGTTATTGGTCTATTCATAGTTTCAGCTTCCTCCTGGTTTAGGCTTGGGAGGACACAGGAGTCCAGGAATTTATCCATTTCTTCCAGGTTTACTAGTTTATGTGCATAGAGTTGTTTGTAATATTCTCTGATGATGGTTTGAATTTCTGTGGAATCTGTGGTGATTTCCCCTTTATCATTTTTTATTGCATCTATTTGGTTGTTCTCTCTTTTATTTTTAATCAATCTGGCTAGTGGTCTGTCTATTTTGTTGATCTTTTCAAAAAACCAGCTCTTGGATTTATTGATTTTTTGAAGGGTTTTTCGTGTCTCAATCTCCTTCAGCTCAGCTCTGATCTTAGTAATTTCTTGTCTTCTGCTGGGTTTTGAGTTTTTTTGATCTTGCTCCTCTAGCTCTTTCAATTTTGACGATAGGGTGTCAATTTTGGATCTCTCCATTCTCCTCATATGGGCACTTATTGCTATATACTTTCCTCTAGAGACTGCTTTAAATGTGTCCCAGAGGTTCTGGCACGTTGTGTCTTCATTCTCATTGGTTTTGAAGAACTTCTTTATTTCTGCCTTCATTTCGTTGTTTACCCAGTCAACATTCAAGAGCCAGTTGTTCAGTTTCCATGAAGCTGTGCGGTTCTGGGTCGGTTTCTGAATTCTGAGTTCTAACTTGATTGCACTATGGTCTGAGAGGCTGTTTGTTATGATTTCAGTTGTTTTGCATTTGTTGAGCAGTGCTTTACTTCCAATTATGTGGTCAATTTTAGAGTAGGTGTGATGTGGTGCTGAGAAGAATGTGTATTCTGTGGATTTGGGGTGGAGAGTTCTGTAAATGTCCACCAGGTTTGCTTGCTCCAGGTCTGAGTTCAAGCCCTGGGTATCCTTGTTGATTTTCTGTCTGGTTGATCTGTCTAGTATTGACAGTGGAGTGTTAAAGTCTCCCACTATTATTGTGTGGGAGTCTAAGTCCTTCTGTAAGTCATTAAGAACTTGCCTTATGTATCTGGGTGCTCCTGTGTTGGGTCCATATATGTTTAGGATCGTTAGCTCTTCTTGTTGTATCGATCCTTTTACCATTATGTAATGGCCTTCTTTGTCTCTTTTGATCTTTGTTGCTTTAAAGTCTATTTTATCAGAGATGAGAATTGCAACTCCTGCTTTTTTTTTGCTTTCCATTAGCTTGGTAAATCTTCCTCCATCCCTTTATTTTGAGCCTTTGTGTATCCTTGCATGTGAGATGGGTTTCCTGGATACAGCACACTGATGGGTTTTGGATTTTTATCCAATTTGCCAGTCTGTGTCTTTTTTTTTTTTTTTTTTTTTTTTTTTTTTGAGACGGAGTTTCGCTCTTGTTACCCAGGCTGGAGTGCAATGGCGCGATCTCGGCTCACTGCAACCTCCGCCTCCTGGGTTCAGGCAATTCTCCTGCCTCAGCCTCCTGAGTAGCTGGGATTACAGGCACGCGCCACCATGCCCAGCTAATTTTTTGTATTTTAGTAGAGACGGGGTTTCACCATGTTGACCAGGTTGGTCTCGATCTCTCGACCTTGTGATCCACCCGCCTCGGCCTCCCAAAGTGCTGGGATTACAGGCTTGAGCCACCGCGCCCGGCAGTCTGTGTCTTTTGATTGGTGCATTTAGTCCATTTACATTTAGGGTTAATATTGTTATGTGTGAATTTGATACTGCCATTTTGATTCTAAGTGGCTGTTTTGCCTGTTAGTTGTTGTAGATTCTTCATTATGTTGAAGCTCTTTAGCATTCAGTGTGATTCTGGAATGGCTGGTACTGATTGATCCTTTCTATGTGTAGTGCCTCTTTTAGGAGCTCTTGTAAAGCAGGCCTGGTGGTGACAAAATCTCTGAGTACTTGCTTGTTCGCAAAGGATTTTATTCTTCCTTCACTTCTGAAGCTCAGTTTGGCTGGATATGAAATTCTGGGTTGAAAGTTCTTTTCTTTAAGAATGTTGAATATTGGCCCCCACTCTCTTCTGGCTTGTAGTGTTTCTGCCGAGAGATCTGCTGTGAGTCTGATGGGCTTCCCTTTGTGGGTGACCCGACCTTTCTCTCTGGCTGCCCTTAGTATTCTCTCCTTTATTTCAACCCTGTTGAATCTGACGATTATGTGCCTTGGGGTTGCTCTTCTTGCGGAATATCTTTGTGGTGTTCTCTGTATTTCCTGCAATTGAGTGTTGGCTTGTCTTGCTAGGTGGGGGAAATTTTCCTGGATGATGTCCTGAAGAGTATTTTCCAGCTGGGATTCATTCTCTTCGTCCCCTTCTGGTACACCTATCAAACGTAGGTTAGGTCTTTTCACATAGTCCCACATTTCTTGGAGACTTTGTTCATTCCTTTTTGCGCTTTTTTCTCTGATCTTGGTTTCTCGTTTTATTTCATTGAGTTGGTCTTCGACTTCAGATATTCTTTCTTCTGCTTGGTCAATTCGGCTATTGAAACTTGCATTTGCTTCGCGAAGTTCTCGTATTGTGTTTTTCAGCTCCTTTAATTCATTCATATTCCTCTCTAAGGTATCCATTCTTGTTATCATTTCCTCGAATCTTTTTTCAAATCTTTTTTCAAGGTTCTTAGTTTCTTTGCATTGATTTAATACATGATCTTTTAGTTCACAAAAGTTTCTCATTATCCATCTTCTGAAGTCTAATTCCGTCATTTCGTCACAGTCATTCTCCGTCCAGCTTTGTTCCCTTGCTGGTGAGGAGTCTTGGTCCTTTCTAGGAGGCGATGTGTTCTGGTTTCGGGTGTTTTCCTCCTTTTTGCGCTGGTTTCTTCCCATCTTTGTGGATTTGTCCGCTGGTCGTCTGCGTAGTTGCTGACTTTTCGTTTGGGTCTCGTTTGCGGATTCAACGCGGGCTCCAATCCTGGGTTGTTCCGTTCATTCTATTGTTCAAAGTGCCCGTAGGATCAGCCCAAAATCAAGAGAAGGAAAAGTAAGTTTCTCTTCTTGATGTAAGGGGTGACACGGGTATATAGAAGGGGAGGAGTTGGGGGCTTGTCAATTTTAGATACCAGCCGCCACAGGCATTTTAAAAGTAGAATTGTAATAATGACGAGGGTCTTGGCATAAGGCCTATTATGACTGGCACTTTGGGCTTTATGGGAGTTGTGTTACTTTCAAATTTAAATAATGAATGCAGGGTGTACTTTGCTGTCCTTATTGTTGCAAAGTAGGATAGTATGTTAACCTCCACTCAACACTTGGTTCTTGTATTTATTATTTTCATTTTGTTTCTGTGTTACTGTCCATCTACCATACAAACCACCACAAGGACAATGTTTTCGGCCCATCAACTCCAGGTCTTGCCTTGCTGGTAAGGTGTGTGATATATAACCTTGTTAATTACCTTGAGATGTCATTCTATTTGGCTAACCATGTCCTGTTCCTAGCTCACTATTAGACATAAAAGGCCAGGTGGGAGCCGTGAGCAGGCCTCACCCCACTCCTGTAGAGAAGGAGCAGTAGTCCTTGAGGATGAAGGCGGATGGGATGAAGACCTAGAGAAGAATGGGAACGAGAGGTGTAAATGAGTAAAAGTTGTGAGGCTCTCATGTAACTAAAGTACATACATTCTGTCTGTGGGAGGACAGAGGTATCCATTAACTGAACACCTACTATGTGCCTTGTTAAATATACAGTTGACCTGTCACACCTAATAGGTTAATTTCAATGTGAAGTCATCTGCAGTGACTCAGTATCAGCCATATTTGAAAAATGGCTGTGACTGAAAATGCTCCTGATAGCTCAGAGCTGAGTTCGACAGGGAAGATGCAACAGCTGGTACCAATTAGAAACACATAAAGAAAGATTTTTGGGAAAACCTAAAAATAAACAAATCTTATATATAGCTATCCATAAGATGGAATGGGAATCACTTATTGAATCAAATAATTGGCTTCTCAGTGTGTGTAGCAAATCAACTATCTAAGGCACATGAGACACAGCACTCAATAGAATTATATCTGTTTATCCTGTCACGTACACTTCTAATTCTCATGCATCTTTCTTCCTAATCTCCCTTTTCTTTAGAGGCTGGTGGTAGGTTGTATGCTTATGATTTAATTTGACAATAAATAATACAAGGCAAAGGGCTGATCTTCTATTAATAATATGAGAGGTGAGGGAAAATATGGAATGATGTGGATGAGGAACTTCATATTATCTCTGTCCCATGTTATATAACGTCAGCCTAAGTTCACATGGTCATTTCTTCCCAGAGACACTTGGGGACAGAGCAGAGATCCTGCATCAGAGTCCTAGATCTGTCACTGCAATGTAACTTTGAAAAGATGCTTAACCTCTCGGAGCCAAAGAATCCTTATTCAGATGTAACTAACATTTATTTTCCCATTTTGTAAGTGGCAGCAAATTTTACCTACATCACCTCTTTCACTTGCTGTATGCATCCTGCACAAATTCTGGCAGGAATTTCTTCAGGGAAATAAACTAAGGTGTAGTTTTCATCGAGGTTGTCATAAGGAATTGAGGTCAGCCCACCACAATCAGCTATCGAGGCTGTTCAACTGTGCCTTTCCAGTTCGTGAAGTTCGTTCTACTGGCAACCATCGACCACTCAGATTTAACTCCTGCATTTCTCCATCATATTCAATCTCCACCAGGGAATTTGAATTCTCTGGTCTGAACTCGCTTTACTTTTTCCTTCAATTTTCTACTCCTGCCTTAGTTCTGAGACTGCCTTTTAGATCTGTGCCAAAACCTTTCCTGGACCCCCTACTTCTTTCTCAACTGCCTCCAATTTATTTTCTTTGCACTATTGACTTGTTAAGAGCAAAACTTCGGACAAATTACACTTAATAGAGTTTAACTGAACAAAGAATGATTCATGACTTGGGCAGACTCTGGAACCAAACCAGGTTCAGAGCAACTTCAGGGCTGCCAACTGGTTGCATAAAATTTATGGGCAGAAAAAAAAAGTGATGTGCAGAAATGGAAGGGAATTGCAGAAACAGCTGGATTTGTCCCCTTCTTATATTGAAACATGACCTCCAATGTTGGAGGTGGGCTTAGCGGGAGACATCTGGGTCATGGGGGCAGATCCCCCATGAATGGCTCAGTAATGTTCTCACAGTAATGAATGAGTTCTCACTCTCTGAGTTCACGTGATATCTGGTTGTTGAAAACCGTGTGGCATCTTCCCTGTCTTTCTTGCATTTCTCTCTCCACATGATATGCTAGCAAATCCTTAGCCCTCTGCCATGGTTGTAATCTTCCCGAGGCCCTTAACCAGAAGCCCAGCAGATGCCAGGACCATGATTCCTGCACAGCCTGCAGAACTATGAGCCAAAATAAACTTCTTTATTTGTAAGTTACTTAGCCTCAGCTATTCCTTTATAACAACGCAAATGGACTAAAACAGAAAATGGGTGCTGAGGAGTGGGGCACTGCTATAAAGACACCTGAAGATATAGAAGCAGTGTTGAATTCAACCTGCAGACTCAACTGAGTGATGGATGAAAGACATACACTGACAACGGCTTGCCAGTCAGCATGGCCAGAAGACCTCTGCCAGACTCAGCAGCGGCCTTGATAAGCCGGCCATGCTCACATTTATTTAGTATAGATTAAATGACAAAGGTCTGGAGTAAACACCATTAGAGGGTAATTAACATAGCCAAACCCTGGACTAGAGAGCAGTCATGCGCCCATGGGTGATCAAAGTTGGTCTCAGGACCACATGAGTAAACAAGCTATTCAGATGAACTTCTCTACATTCCTTTATATCTACTCTTAGCTCAAGGAAAGCGAATTAGGCTGCCTTCAGCCACAACCTTCTCCTGAGGCTCTTGCAAGACATTCCAGCCTTCCAAGAAGGTTTGCGTTTTCTATCATTTCCCCCACCATTCTGACCAGTCTCCTAAAGCAGCCGTTTTTTTCCCCTTTAACTCACCTGTATTTGTTACTACTTTAAGCAGAATGTGGCTCATGCACTGCATTCCACCTATAAGACTGGGTCTGAGTGATTTTTGAATAGCTTTATGATATGCTTAGCTAGGATTGTAAATTTGCTCCTCCAAACAATACTTTTCTTGGAAAAACAAGCCCTGTGGACAATCCCTTCCATCATGTTGCTCCAGTTGAACCTATTTCTAGAGGACTAGTACATGCAGAATTGGCAACTGCAAGGGATGAAAAGTTTAAAAAGTGGATCCTACAAGATGTAACAAATACTTTTCTTCTAAACATCAAGTTACAGCTCACGAACACTTTGATAAGATTTGGCCTACTAAGGAATCTGGCTTGATAGCCAAACACGTTAGACCACAAAGTTAACATGATTGCTTACATCTTACAATACGTGTTACCTTGATCTGTTAAAATAAGCCAGTGTGAAACTGAAGCAGCATTACCAGCTCTGCTTTAGTGTCTAAGGTATCATCACTTAGACGTAGACAAAAATCTTATCTTCCCCTTAAAGCAGTTGTTGTCATGTCATACAGACTTTTTAATGTTAATAAAAATAAAGAAAAACATCCTTGAAAATATATTACCAGAGGAATTGTGGAGTCTTGAACAGATAAGCCATCCCTCAGCCGGAGGTTAGTCCACTTCTTCCCTCTGTGATATGGTGATATGTTGTCATCTCCTTCCAGGGGTGTGGCATTTCTTCAGTGACAGCTGCACTGGTCATCTTCATCAATACCCAGACCAAGTTTGATCATCCTGTAGATCCTGTTAGCATGTGTCTGGGGATCTTCCAGACTGAAGCCAGAAGACAAGGGTGCAGTTTTGTAAAGCAAGATGACAAGATCCTTCACAGACTTGTTCTTATCAGCCTCTGCCTTTTGCCTTAAGGTCTCAAGAATGGAATGGTCAGGGTTTACCTCCAGGTGTTTCTTGCTGCCAGGTAATTCATTGTTCAGTTGTCTCTTAGGGCTGGAAGTAGCTTTTGAACTGGGTGGTGGGCAGAGGTTGTAAGAGTTTGGAGGTCTCAGAAGAAGACAGAGATGAGAGAACGTTTGGATCTTCTTCAAGACTTGTAAGTGGTTGTGACCAAAATGCTGACAGAGCTATGAATAGTGAAGTCCAGATTGATGACATCTCAGATGGAAATGAGGAAGTTACTGGGAACGAGCAAACGTCACCTGTGTTATACCTTGGCAAATAACGTAATTGCATTGCGTCTGTGCTCGAGGGATCTGTGGAAGTTCAAAGTTAAGGGTAATGACCTAGGGTATCTGGCAGAGTAAATTTCTAAGCAACAAAGCACTTAAGACGTAGCATGGCTGCTCAGGTACAGGAACCACAATTTGGAACTTGTGTTGAAGTTAAACTCCAACCCATGAGAGCAGCCACAGGGCTCTACCCTGCAAAGCCCCCAGGGGCGAAGCTGCCCAAGGACTTGGGAGCCCACCTTTTTCACCAGTGTGCCCTGGATGTAGGACATGGAGTCAAATATTATTCTGAAACATTCACATTTAATGTCTTCCCTGCTGGGTTTTGGACGTGTGTGGGGCCCGTTGTCCCTTTCTGTTGGCCAATTTCTCCCTTTTGGAATGGGGATCTTTACCAAATGCCAGTATCACCATTGTATCTTAGAAGTAAATAACTTTTAAAAAATCTTACAGGGGCCTAGATGGAAGGAACTTGCATGGAGTTTCATACAAGACTTTGGAACTTATATTGAAAAGAAAAGCAGAGTGCAAAAGTTTAGAAAATTTCTAGCCTTGACATGTGGTAGAGAAAGAAAGAGCCTTTTCAGGTGGTGAATTCAAGCAGACTGTGGAGCAATCACTTGCTAGAGGGATTAAGGGACCAAGTGCTGACAGTCAAGGCAATGGGAAAAAACCTCAAATGCATTTCAGAAGTTTCTACGACAGATCCTTCCATCACATCCTCAGAGACCCAGGAGGAAAGAATGGTTTCAGGGCCCAGGCCTGGGGTGCTGCTGCCTTGCTCAGCCTCAGGACAATGCTCCCTATATTTGGGCTACTCCAGCTTCAGCCTCAGCTCCATGGGGCTACGGCCACCACTTAAGAGGGTGCAAGCTATAAGCTTTGGTGGTTTCCAAAGGGTGTTAGGCCTATAGATGCACAGTACAGAAGACTGAAGGATGCTCGGCCTCTTCTACCTAAATTTCAGAGAGTGTATGGGAAAGTCTAGTTGTCCAGGAAGGAGCCTGCTACAGGGACAGGAATCCCACAGGGATCCTCTACCAGGGTAGTGCTGAGGGGAAATGTGGGGTTGGAGCCACCACAGTGTGCCCGTCAGAGCCTAGTGGAATTGTGGCAAGGGGACCATCACCCTTCAGACCACAGAATGAAAAAGCCGTAGGCACACAACTCTAATCCACGAGCAGCCACAGGGGCTACACTTTGCAAAGCCACAAGGGTGGAACTGCTCAAGCCCTTGAGAGCCCACCCCTTTCACCAGGATGCCCTGGATATAGGACAGGAAGTCAAATATTCTGTTGGAACTTTGACATTGAATGTCTTCCCCACTGGCTTTTGGACTTCATGGACAGTTGGTGCTGTTTTCACAGTAATGAGTGAGCTCTTTCTCTATTTAAGTTCACATGAAATCTCGTTGTTTAAGAGCATGGCACTTACTCCCAAACTGCTGTCTCTCTTGCCAGGTGATACACCAGATCCCCCTTGGCCATTTTCCATGATTGTAAGCCTTCTGAGGTCCTCACCAGAAGCTGAGCAGACGCCAATACCATGCTTTCTACACAGCCTACAGAACTGTGAGACAAAACGAACAAGAAAAAGCGCTCTTTTCTCTATAAGTTACCCAGCTTCTGATATTCCTTTAGAGCAATGCAAACAGGCTAACACAGTTGGCTATAGCTGGGCACTTGCCTTATTGGAACGTGCTTTGATCACCTGGCTGCCTTTACTTGGCTGACACTTGACTATTTTTTACAAGAGTAGGTGGCAGTGTGTTTACACATCATGTTTGGTAAACCTTTAGGCCAAACTTAAAATACATATGGAAGCAGCTTCAGGACAAACTACATTGAACTATTTCTCCCTTTTGGTCAACTGTCCAATTCTGAAGGATTGGCCAAAACTATAGGCATTGATATCATTCTCTGTCACTATCAGAAATGGACTTAGTCTCATTATGGCATTCACAGGTCAGGTTTGTCTCAACGCCCATCTGTTTTGGGGTCTATCTATGTCCTTAAAGTTTCAATTTGAGTATGTGGCACTGAGCACAGGTAGCTACATTTCAGTTTGGTCTGGTCTACCGGAGCATAGTGAAGGAGCTCAGTCCAAAACAATGGCCTCCAATAATTTTGTTTAATATTCTCCCCTTTTGGCCAGGTTTTTGCCTAGGTAAGAATGTGACCAAAATTCAGGGCTTTGGCACTACTCTCAGTTACCATCATTCTAGGGTTCTGGTCCCAACTCATCATTCACAGATTACTCTATTCTCATAATCATACATTTCTTTGGGCTTTTGCCATTCCAGCTAAAGAGAGACCAGTTGACATTCTACAGATGGCTGCATGCAAACATTTAAAACCTTTGAGAGAAGACAGCGCACCAAGGAGACTACTATTGTGACTATCAAGGCCAAGCATTTGTTGTATGCTTCCTAGCTAGGGTCCCCATGAATAAAATAATCCAAAATTGAACAAACCAAAGAATGAGCCACATAGGAGTCTACTCATTTTAACCAAGCAGCCTATTGATGAACCCGCTGAAACTGAGCCTCTGAAATACCCAATGTATTCATCCATGTGTAACAAGAAGTGTCAGCAACTGCATAGATTCCTTCCTATTCAGCTACCATGTAATCTAGAACAATTCTATTATCCAGTTAAAGTTTGCCAAGAGAATGGAATGTAAAGAAATCTTTGGTGCAAGCATAGCCTTTGCAGTAAAATTTTCTGTGGAGACTACTATGAAAAATACATTTTTAATCATTGCCTCATTTATATTTACTCTAAGCCATGACTAAAAGAACCTAACAAATAATGCCCACCTGGAAAGTTGAAGGTCTCCTGCCAATAGTCTCTTTAACCTTTGACATAAGTAAAGAGGAGTGGACCAATGTTTTGCTTATGACTGATTTTGGAGCATCAAGTGTCTCGTTGAAATGCCTAGCCTATATTGACCCTTCATCTTCCATCCATCAAGCATAAGGTTTACCATGTATTAGGTTAATTGTGAAATCCTCTACTAGTAAAAGTAGATCATGTGGGTGAACCCCAAACCCATTCTTTACCAGTTCTATTGTTCATAGATGCATAAACAAGAAAAAAAATGAGGAGGTAACAGTTTTATAATGGCAGAAAAGTCTTGATCCATGATCTTAGGAAAGCTTTCCTGTCTGGGATGCTGTGTGCTTCTGGAGAGAAACTTCCCTGATAAGTTTTACCTAAGTTCTCCAATGGGTGTACAGTTCCAAGAGTTTGGAGAAACCCTCTGAGTTGTGAGCTTATGGACCCCAAGTTAGAAGTCCTGAAGTCTTGTTACAATATGTGAGGCAAGGGTAGTCTTTCTCTGATGCCATTCCCAGAATACCGAATCTCTGAGTTCCAGATTATGAAGGGTTTGAATGTCCTCAGCGGGTAGATCATGAAAGCCTTCCTTTACCTCATGAAAATACACTTTGGCATAATTCATTAAAGCACTTCAGCATTTAGTCATGTAGGGACATGCTCTTGACAGTAACTATTTCATAAGGGATCAACTTATGTTTTCCACTGGAAATATAATTGTCATCAATCTATCATACCTTTGACCAAGGCAATTTAGTTGACTCAGTGAGCTTTGCCTAATACCATTGTATCTATAATCCTTTATTTAACTATTTTGAAACTTTTCCAGTGAAATAAATACCTCTATTGCAAGTGATTCCTTCAGGAATGCCCCATGAAGGAAACACATTTGCTGTAAATAATTTAGTTACTGTTATGGCATTGGCCCACCTGCAGGGGAATGCTATACAACCATAAAACATGCACTTAAAATGGCAATTAAAAGAAATCCTCTAGAAATGTTCAAATGGCCCATTAGGTAGCAGCAATGTACCTAAAGCTTTTATTGTCTTCCCCGGATTATGGGTTTGACAAACCAAACATTGGTCATATACCATAACAGTAATTTAGAAGAGTTGCTGCACTGCTTTAAATATATATATATTTTTATATATATATATATAAATAAAATGATACAAATGATACAAAATGATACAAATATATATATATTTTTTATATAAAATATATATAAATATATATATATAAATATATATATAAAAAATATATATATATTTGTATCATTTTGTCTCTTCCATCATGAGTCATGGAGTGCAGAGCTTTTGATAATGAAAGCTTTAGGGACTCAGAAAGGATCATGTAGCCACCCAGACTCTCCATGAATCCATGCTTAATATTGGATATATTTGTTCTTAAATACAAATTTTGTTTCTCCAATTCGGGGGCATGGAACTATTTATTAAATGAGCTTTATAGGTCATTTAACTTGGATCATGAAGTTTATTCAAGATGCGTATCTTAACAGCTTCTGTGCTGCCTGACTTAGCATGAAAATCTGCCAAGGTATTTTCTTAGTATTTAATTAGATCTTATCCCGCTTGGGTTAGCAATTTTGTAAACCAGTCAGTCCTTCAGTAGAGTTCTGGCAATTCTTACCCAGTCCAAATAATATAATCCTAAAGTTACGAGAAAACTGTATTCAGGAGGGCCTAACAGTGTCCTTTCCGTCTTTTCCATAAACCTTCTTGAAGGCACAACACTTTAGGATTATAATTTTTTCTAAGGAGCTTTCAGAAAAATCACCAGCATCAAACAAATAACTGTGGACAACCAGATTTAAAATGGTCATAGATAAAGATAAAATTGACCAAAAAATGGTTATTTCTGTGGCCTACAACAATTTAACATAAGAGTCATAATTATGACTGATACAAACAAGATATATCTGAATTTAAGAAATTTTATACAATTTTGAAATACATATTAGTGACATTCATGTAAATATAACTCAAAAACTGGTTAAACACTGTGTATTTTTTGACAATGCTTCCCATATAATTTAGTGTACCAATGAAGCCTGTTTATTTTCTCTCTTTTGGATGCTTCAGGGGTCCTTAGTAACATCCCAAGTTAGTTTGAGATAAAAAGACTTGATGTTGAAATTCTATTTTGGAAAATCTGTCAAATATGTCAAGGGTTAAAACACTTCATCAAAGTAGAATGACAGGTCATTGTGAAATGAAACCAAGTGACAAAAAGTGTTAAAGGCACAAAGCACAAGAAATTGTCTCGATGAAACATGGAACTTGTTTCTTAGGCCAGTTACCTAAAACATAAAGAAAATCTTCTCATCATTTTCTACTAAGAACAGATCAATGCTCCCAGAAAACCTCACTTTTCCAACACAGATGCCCAAACTCTAGCCTTACCTCCGTGTACTTTTGATACTAGCGCTCAATTTTTAGAAAAACTTACAAATAATCCCCTCTAATTTTAGCCAGCTTGATCACAAATAAAAATCCTTTTTCAAGACTGATCTCCTACAAACCTCTATAGCCTTCTCTGTTTCTCATTTTGGAACAACCAATCATTCTACTTTAAGACAAGGATTACCTATTATTCTTTTTCCATAACGTAAACACATATTTTATGTAAGTGTCACTTACAAAAAAAAATTTTCCTTGCAGAAGAAATTGTTTTAATTAACATGTTAAATTTTTTAAAACTCAAGCAACATTAATTCCTAGAGAAAACCTAAGGTGCAAGCAATTTCGAACTGTTTTATATCACCATTTTGTAGATAAAAAGTATTTTATGATTTTTAGAGACATATTTTCTCTTAACACAATTTTTATAGTTTTTACTAGAACCAGATATATTTAGCTTGTCTACATTATATAAAAAGAAGTCAAAGCATATAAAGTTGAAAATGTTTAATAATTAATGTCTCTGCTGGGAGCGGTGGTTGACGTCTGTAATCCCAGCACTTTGGGAGGCTGAGGTGGGCAGATCACCTGAGGTTGGGAGTTCAAGACCAGCCTGACCGATATGGAGAAACTCTGTCTCTTCTTAAAATACAAGTTAGCTGGGTGTGATGGCACATGCCTGTAATCCCAGCTAGTCAGGAAATGGATGCAGGAGAATCAGTTGAAATTGGGAGGAGGAGGTGAGCCAAGATTGTGCTCCAGCCTGGGCAATGAAACTTCGTCTCAAATAATAATAATAATAATGTCTCCGTATTTTAAGTTTAAAAAGACTTAGACATTTAATGAGTATTTATTAAATTAACATGATTTTAAGATTTTCAAATTTATGAAAAAGATTTTTAAAATGATAGCAAATCAATTTATACATTTTTATGTCATTTACATTCACCTAATTTACTCATTATTAACAATGATATTTGAATTGTTCATTGATATGGTTTGGCTGTGTCCCCATCATAATCTCATCTTGAATTGTAGCTCCTATAATACCCACATTGTGGGAGGGACCCAGTGGGAGAGAATGGAATCATGGGGGTGTTTTCCCCCATACTGTTCTTGTGGTAATGAATAAGTCTCAAGAAATCGGATGGTTTTATAAGGGGAAGCCCTTTTGTCTGGCTCTCATTCTGCTCTTGCATGCCGCCATGAGAGATGTGCCTTTCACCTTTCACCATGATTGTGAGGCCTCCCCAGCCACCTGGAGCTGTGAGGCCATTAAACCTCTTTCTTTTGTAAATTGTCCAATCTCCGGTATGTCTTTACTAGCAGTGTGAAATGGACTTATACGGTAAATTGGTACTGGGAGTGGGGTGCTGCTGAAAAGGTAACTGAAAGTGTGAAAGCAACTTTGGAACTGGGTAAGAAGCAGATGTTGGAACAGTTTGGAAGGCTCAGAAGAAGAGAGAAAAATTTGGGAAAGTTTGGAACTTTCTAGAGACTTGTAGAATAGCTTTGACCAAAATGCTGATGATAATATGAACAATGAAATCCAGGCTGAGGTGGTCTCAGATGAAGATGAGGAACTTTTGGGAACAGAAGCAATGGTGACTCTTGTTATATTTTAGCAGAGACCTCTGCAGCAGCCCCTCCTGTCACAAGCCCAGAGGGCTAGAAGTAAAAGATGGTTCTGCGGGCTGGGTCCAGGGCCCCTCTGCTGTGTACAGCCTAGTAACTTGGTGCTCTGAGTCCCAGTCACTCTAGCTGTAGTTAAAAGGGGCCAAGGTACACCTAAGGCCATGGCTTAAGAGGGTGCAAGCCCCCAGCCTTGGCAGCTTCCAAATGATGTTGAGCCAGCAGGTGCACAGAAATCAAGAATTGAGGTTTGGGAACCTCTGCCCAAATTTCAGGGGATGTATGAAAATGCCTGGATGTCCAGGAAGAAGTTTGCTGCAGGGGCAGGGCCCTCACGGAAAACCTCTGGTAGGGCAATGCAGAAGGGAAATGTGGGATTGAAGCCCCCACACAGAGTCCCCCCTGGGGCGCTGACTGGTGGAGCTGTGAAAAGAGGGCCACCGTCCTCCAGATCCCAGAATGTAGATCCACAAACAGCTTGTACGTATACCTGTAAAAGCTGCAGACACTCGATGCCCGCTCAGGAAAGCAGCCAGGATGGAGGCTATCATCTGAAAATCCACAGGAGCAAAACCGCCCAAGGCTGTGGGAACCCACCACCTGCATCAGAGAGACCTGGATATACAACATGGAGTCAAAGGAGATCATTTTGGATCTTTAAGATTTGACTGCCCTACCGAATTTGGGATTTGCATGAGACCTGTAGGCCCTTTGTTTTAGGGGCTAATGGTCCCATTTGGAACAGCTGTATTTAACCAGTGCCTGTACCCCCATTCGATCTAGGAGGTAATTAACTTGCCTTTGATTTTACAGGTTTATAGGCAGAAGGGACCTTCCTTGTCTCAGATGAGATTTGAACCATGGACTTTTGAGTTAATGCTGAAATGAGTTACGACTTTGGGAGACTGTTGGGAAGGCATGATCCTGTTTGAAATGTGAAAGGGACATGAGATTTGGGAGAGACCAGAGGCAGAAAGATATGGTTCGGCTGTGTTTCCACCCATGTCTCATCTTAAATTGTAGCTCCCATGATTCCCATGTGTTGGGGGAGAAACAGGAGATAATTGAGTCACAGGGGTGGTTCCCCCACACTGTTCTCATGGTAGTGAATAAGTCTCACGAGATCTGATGTTTTTATAAGGAGAAACCCCTTACACTTGGCTCTCATTCTGCTCTTGTCTGCTGCCATGTGACATGCCTTTCACTTTCCACCATGATTGTGAGGTCTCCCAAGCCACGTGGAAGTGTGAGTTCTTTAAACTTCTTTCTTTTGTAAATTGCCCAGTCTCAGATATGTGTTTATCAGCCACGTTAAAACAGACTAATACATGAATTAAACAAAGTTAGCCATTGAAGGAGTTCAGGAAATATTACTCCAAATGAGGTTGCTTTGGTAGATTATTGCTACCAACAGGTAAGAGGAGCAGTGGATGTTTAATTCCCCTTATCTGTTCCAAGATAGGTTTTTCAAAGGAACTCAGTTGTCATCAGTCTGCTGCTTAGTGAGTTTCAGCAATCAGGAAAATTTTACTCTTATTACAGGAGAAGAGACTTCATCGCACCCAAACAGGTCTTGTCACAAACCATCACTCATTCTTATGACAGCCCATTCATCTTCCCCAAAAGACATTTACTCTGAACAGTTTCTTATACCCCCTTTCCATTTTACCCATGACAGCAGGGGGTGGAGTCAAGGGGTTCACTCTTTTCTTTTTTCTTTTTTTTTTTTTTTCTTTGAGACGGAGTTTCGCTCTTGTTACCCAGGCTGGAGTGCAATGGCGCCATCTCGGCTCACCGCAACCTCCGCCTCCTGGGTTCAGGCAATTCTCCTGCCTCAGCCTCCCGAGTAGCTGGGATTACAGGCACGCGCCACCATGCCCAGCTAATTTTTTGTATTTTTAGAAGAGACGGGGTTTCACCATGTTGACCAGGATGGTCTCGATCTCTTGACCTCGTGATCCACCCGCCTCGGCCTCCCAAAGTGCTGGGATTACAGGCTTGAGCCACCGCGCCCGGCGCACTCTTTTCTTGATTGACTCATCTAGTTATTGACCTAAGTGACCCTTAGCTGGGTTGCTCTTTGTAATCTCATACTTTCTGAATTGTCAAATGTCTTCAAGCTGAAGTAAATAATGCAGACTGAATTGGGGCTCTGCAGTACCGGGGACCTGCGTGGATCACCTTGGTTCATCCAAACACTCGTAGATTCAGGCTTGTTTTAACCTCATCACTGTTTGCTTTACTTATTTTATTTTTAAGAACCATCTAAAATTTTTACCCTAAATTTTCATTTCCAAAAGGGTGGCTTAGTTAAAACAAGGTAGAAAATGTACATTTCGAAAGCGCAGAGCTGAGACCTCAGGTCTGTATACCATCATTTGTCTAAACTTAAGAAGGAGGGTACATTTAAATGCTGTTAAGATGGCCGGGAAAATCACCGTAAACACAGGTAAGACTGGCTGTGTGGATTTAAACCAAGGCTTTCTTCACTGTACGTTTCCAGTGACATAATCCTTTTTCTGTTCCAGAGAGTACGGAGAGATGCCGAGAGGCAGACACCCTTACAAACAGAGATTTCGTTCTTTATACCTTGCCTCCTGTAGAGATATAGGTATAAACACTTACAGAAGTGTTTCAAAATAGCCAGCTAAATACCAAAAAGGTGTATCTTGAGGTGTATTGGTTCAATAGGTGGTCTTTTTTACTTAGCTTCTGTTTCTTGGCTGAAATCACTAAGTTCAGTGTGGAGCTAATAAGCAGCAAAGACAGCATTCTCTGTGCCTCGACAGGCACACACGCTCTCAGGAGAAGCATCCTTTATAAACACTTTTTCCAGCTTTTTTTTTTTTTTAACTTTTGGGTGGCGTTACCAGTTGAGGATGTCCAGGTTTTTGGCATTTTGAACAAAGAATTGGACAAAATGCACAAATAAAGCAAGGAAATAATGAAGCAACAAAGGCAGAGATTTACTGGAAATGAAAGCACCCTCCACAGGATGGGAGTGGGCTGAGCAAGGGGCTCAAGGGCCTCAGTTACAGAGTTTGCTCGGGTTTCCACACCCTCTAGAGGTTTTCAGTTGGTTACTTGGTGTATGCCCTTATGTAAATGAGGAGAATAAAGTAGTTACTAAGTCATTTACTTGGTATGACTTAGGCTGAGTGTTGCTCCAATATGCTTATCGCCTTTTATCGGGACACCCCACAGCAGTCGGGTGCGCTAAAGGAACAGATGCCTTACTTCAGCACCCGGAGGACTGTGGGCATCAACTGTCTAAAAAGGAAGCTCAGAATTGCTGACAGCAAGCGCAATATCCGGGATTCACCACCCGGTAGGGATAGCACAGCCTAGGAGCAGAGAGGAAACAAGCCATTTGCAACCTGCCAGAAGGCAGGTGAGTTCCTGGGAGCCCTGGGTTTCTGTAGACTGTGGATTCCAAACTTCGAAGTACTGGCCAAACCCCTTTATGAAGTCACTAAGCGGGGAGACAAAGAACCCTTTGAATAGGGATTTCAGTAGCGCCAGGCCTTTCAGGAACTGAAAGAGAAACTTATGTCAGCTCTGGAGTTGCCTGATTTTACAAAACCCTTCACGTTGCATGTGTCAGAAAGAGAGGGGGAAATATGGTAGTCAGAGTTCTAAGACAAACAGTGGGACCTTGTCCCAGGCCTGTAGTTTCTCTCTCGAAGCAGCTGGATGGAGTTTCCAAGAGATGGCCCCATGTTTAAGGGCCCTGGCATCAACTGTTCTGCTAGCACAAGAAGATAATATGCTGATTCGAGCAAAACGTAAATACCAGAGCTCCCCACGCAGTAGTCACTCTAATGAATGCCAAAGGACTTTCTCCAAGCAGAAGTGGGGCGAGTAATTAAAGAGGGATGGGTCTGGCTACCAGATGGAAGAGTAGCGCTACCGACCACAGAGTTCTGGAAAGGTGGAGCGGATGAACTGGACTATTAAGAGCAGTTTAGGGAAAATGTGTCAGGAAACAGGATTAAAGTGGCTGCAGGCACTTCCCTTGGTGTTATTCAAAATTAGATGTATTCCCGATATTCCCCCACGAAGTCTTATATCATAGGCCCCCTCCCACACTGCAGGCACCCCCAGGAACGGCTCGGGAGTGGGGAGAAATTGAGCTAGGATGACAGATACAAGCTCTAGGAAAAATCACTCAACCGAAAGAGGCCCTGTAGGCTTATTCTCCCCAGTTCACCCTTTCTCACCAGGTGACGGTGTGTGGATAAAGGACTGGAATGTAGTTCCTCTGAAGCCACAGTGGAAAGAACCCCAGACTGATCTGATCACTCCCACAGCCGTAAAGGTAGAGGGAATCTCAGCCTGGATCCACTACAGCTGTGCAAAACCTGTGGCAGCTTGGGAAGCTGGACCAGACCCAGACAACGACTGCAGAATGAAGCTGGACCAGACCCAGACAACGACTGCAGCATCGCCTTGAGAAGGACAAACAACCTTGCTCCTGCCACATCCTGGAAGCCGGCTGGTCCACACATGGTCAAAGTATGAGGAAAGTCATCGTGGGGCTTCTTCTTAGAATTCGGACTTATAGAGTAGAGACATTAACTAATTTTGAAAAATGCTCTCAGTGTGTGCACCAGGTTACTGAGGTATGACAAAAAGTTACTGCCATTCTTTTGTTCTACGGTTATTATGAATGTGCAGGGACACAGAAGGGAATCTATTTATATAACGGTTCTCAGTAGAAGGTGCGTCTCCCAGGACAATGGGACTGCCCTACTAAAATAATAGCCAAAAGAGAGGAAAATAATAACGAGAGTGAGAACTCTCACTAATGTTATAGGTGAGATTCTCAAAGTGGGGAGTGAGGAAGGAGACCCTTAATCACCCTTAATCCTCTGAAGCTTCTAAACTCACTTCCCCTAGCCTTCTGCATTGCATGTCAATAGGAAAGGCAAATCTAGCAGACCGGGCACCACCCTTAATCGCACCCCCATAGATGGCAGGCATGGTGTGGAGGAATCTTCCCGGACCCCCACCTAAGTCCTGTATCCCACACGTACTTCATGGATCAAGACCTTTTTACAAGTTATTTCTAAGACTGTGAGCCTTTAAAAGGGGAGAGGATTTTTCCAGTCGGGGAGCTCGGCTGGTAGCTCCCAGCTGAATAAATCACCACCTCCTTCCCAGTTCGGGGTTCGAGAGGTTCGTTAGTGGTCTTTCCCACTTTCACATGCAAAGGTAGATGTGGCAAGAGAAACAGCACCAAGATCTTCAGGAATTAAGGATCCAATTTGTAAGTGAGTCTTGGCTTTTGTTCTTAGATACGCTTAATCGGTGTAGCCAATAATGTTCCTGTTATACTGGAGCGAGCATAGAAAGTTAACACCAAGACAAAAGTATGCCAAATTGCAGGGTTTTTTTTTTTAGATGGAGTTTCCCTCTCGTTACCCAGGCTGGAGTGCAATGGCGCGATCTCGGCTCACCGCAACCTCCGCCTCCTGGGTTCAGGCAATTCTCCTGCCTCAGCCTCCTGAGTAGCTGGGATTACAGGCACGTGCCACCACGCCCAGCTGATTTTTTGTATTTTTAGTAGAGACGGGGTTTCACCATGTTGACCAGGATGTCCAGGGTTTTTATTGCTGGTGGCCACGGAGGACTTTCGTCTCTCTAACCCATGGCCCCAAAAGGAGGG
Organism: Callithrix jacchus; assembly: GCF_049354715.1. Taxonomy (NCBI): domain Eukaryota; kingdom Metazoa; phylum Chordata; class Mammalia; order Primates; family Cebidae; genus Callithrix; species Callithrix jacchus. Next base: position 3,251,515 of record NC_133512.1, read on the forward strand.
TGTTAAGACATTTTATACCCATAAAACCACCTCAGGGGTGAGGGTGAGGGTGAGGGGCAGGGGTGGGGTGAGGGGCTTCAGATATTCCGAGGGCTAGTGGACTCTGTAAATCACCTCCTGGGTGGAGATGAGGGTGAGGGGCTCCGGACATTCCAGTGGATTCCTGGGCAAAGATGAGGGTGAGGGGCTCCAGACATTCCAGTGGATTCCTGGGCAAAGATGAGGGTGAGGGGCTCCGGACATCCTGAGGGCGAGGGGACTTCTGACATTCTGACTTTACTTAAGTGGTTCACAAAAGTCAAGATAAGCATTTGTTTACACATTGTCTGCGTGAGGTAGAAATCATAGACCTTAATTACTTATTACAAATCCCAGGGGCCAAGATGGTGTGGGTTTAAACTGCTGGCCTGTCACAGGGGTTACAGAGAGCAGTTTCAACAGAAAGCCGAGGTGTGGTTGAGGGATGCAGTTTTATGGGGCTTTTACCATATCACATTCCCCTACCAGAGTACACAAGAGAAAGAAACAAAGGGGATAAAACTCACAATCCCTGACAATTTCCAAAAGCTGGAAATTCTCATTACTGCAGAAATTGCCATTTACTACGAATTTCCGTCTGACCCAGTCAGACATCTGAGCCCTCTAACTGGATCTGATGCAAACGATCATTACATCTAATTTTATCCCAGACCAAATTAAGTCTTTGCCATGACTTCCAAACCCCTAAATTTGCTCAAACAAAGGCAGATGACTCAAGACATACGAGAGACATGGACGCAGTGAGCCTGGCAGATATAGGCTGTTTTACGCCTCTTTGGAATCATCTCTGTCCGGAACCCGTGTTACCTACTTCAAGGAAGAACATTTTTCATCCTTGAAATAGCAGCTACCGCATGAAGACTTCCCTTCTTTCCTTTGTTCTCCCTACTAACGTTCCACTTCCCCTCTTACACCAATCTACAGTGCGCCTGTGATTTCCCATTTACCGGGTTACAACGAGGAGTTCCCTCTAACTTGTAAATAAAAGAAGCAGAATGAGGTCTGATCCAAGATGGCCGACCACTAACAGCTCAGGATTGTAGCTCCCAGTGAAAGCTCAGAGAACGAGATGACTCCACATCATTAGACGAATTTTCGTCACTCACCGATTAGCCGACTCCCAGTGGAGGAGCCCCACGGGTCGCCAGCGCGACTCTTGTGGCTGCTGCAGCGGTTTTGCCAGCGTCTCGGCGCAGCAGCTCTTCACGCAGAGCCAACGGGACCGCTTCCCCTACTGACCAGAGTTTGGAGCTCCAGGAAGTCAGAGCCGCTGGTTGCGGACTCAAGAGGGAAGCCACACCAGAGATTCCCGGGCAGAAGAGCACCATCAGTCTTATTGCTGCTATTTAGGCTGCCACAGTGGGTGGCTCGGATCCCAGCACTGGGAATCAGTAAGTCGGACGTCGACTCAGAAAACTAATTAGAAAGGCGGTTCATCTAAAATGAAGGGAAAAAAACAGCCTAAGAAGGCCGAGTATACTCAAAATCAGAACCCATCAGCAACGGAACAAGCCCTGATGGAAAAGGAAGGACTCATCAGCAACTGAACAAGCCCTGATGGAAAAGGACTCATGAGTAACGGAACAAGCCCTGATGGAAAAGGACTGTGTTCCATTATCTGAAGTAGGCTTTAAAAGGTGGATGATAAGAAACTTCTGGGAGTTAAAGGAACTTGTTCTAACCCAATGTAAAGAAACTAAGAACTTGGAAAAAAGGTTAGATGAAATGTTGAAAACAATAGACAATATAGAGAGGAATACAAATGAACTTATGGAGTTGAAAAATACAATACGAGAACTGAGTGAAATATGTACAAGCTTAAACAGCCGAATGGATCAAGCAGAAGAAAGGGTATTAGAGGTCGAAGACCAACTTAATGAAACAAAACGACAAGACAAGAATAGAGAAAAAAGGATAAAAAGGAATGAGCAAAGTCTCCAAGAAATATGGGACTATGTGAAAAGACCTAATATACGCTTGATTGGTGTACCTGAATGTGACGGAGAGAATGAAGTCAAGCTGGAAAATACTCTCCAGGACATTATCCAGGAAAATTTTCCTAATTTAGCAAAGCAGGACACTATTCAACCCCAGGCAATACAGAGAACACCACAAAGATATTCCTCAAGAAGACCAACCCCAAGGCACATAATCGTTAGATTCACCAAGATCGAAACGAAGGAGAAAATATTAAGGGCAGCCAGAGAGAAAGATCAAGTTACCCATAAAGGTAAGCCTATTAGGCTTACAGCAGATCTCTCAACGGAAACCCTACAAGCTAGAAGAGAGTGGGGACCAATATTCAATATACTTAAAGAACAAAACTTTCAGCCCAGAATTTCATATCCTGCCAATTTAAGCTTTACATTTGAAGGAAAAATAAAATCTTTTAGGAACAAGCAAGTACTCAGAGATTTTATTACCACCAGGCCTGCTTTACAAGAACTTCTAAAAGAAGCATTATACACAGAAAGGAACAACCAGTATGATCCTTTCTAAAAATACACCAAAAAGTAAAGAGCGTTAACACAAAGAAGAATTTTTATCAACAAAAGGACAAAATAGCCAGTTAATATCAAATGGCAGCAACCCTAAAGTTAAATCAACCAAATCTCCCAATCAAAAGATACAGACAAAATCCAACGGTATATCCAAAGATATACATAGACTCAAAATAAAGGGTTGGAAAAAAAAAAACGTACCAACCAAATGGAGAGCAAAAATAAATAAATAAAAAGCAGGAGTTGCAATTTTCACATTTGACAAAATAGATTTCAAAGCTATAAGGATACAAGGGTAAAAGGATTAATGTAACAATAAGAGATCTTAACACCCAGATACATAAGACACATAAATTTAGATTCAACGAGACAATAAATTGATAACGATATCCAGGATTTGAACTCAGAGCCAGAACAAATAAACACAATAGAGGTCTCCATTTTAAACACATAAAATATGCATTAACCACTTTAAACACTCAAAATATTGATCGGCCATTATTGAAACCCATTTTAGGAATGAAGTAATATTCCTTTTTCCCTCTTTTTCTTTTTTTCCCCTTCTTTTTCTCTTTTTCCCTAAAAAAGAAAAAAAAAAAAAAAGAAGTCTTCCCTAGTATAAAAAAAATAAATAAATAAATTTAAAAAAATAAAAAGAAGGAAGTCGAAATATTATTTCGACTTAACAAAAAGAAGGCAATCCTGTATAATCTCACATATATGTGGGCTCTAACATAGCCACATAGCCCATTAAAAAAAAAAAAAAAAAAAAAAAAAAAAGAAGCAGAATGATTCTCTGGAAGTTAACCCTTAACACTGACACATAAAGGATCCAGGCAGAGAAGTGCAAAGACATTTTATAAAGATGGAAAGCTCAAGAAAGATTGATTTATAACAAATCTGAAGCCCCTGGGGCCAGACTTGCCTTGGAATTTAGATAGTTGCTTTTTTTTTAATGCAATAAATATGCCATATGTTACATAACACCCTCAGCATAATTTTATGAGAATCATCAATGTTTGTGCAATGAAAGTGTAAATCCCTCACTAAGCAGGGTAGATAAGTGGTATAGCTTCACATTCGTTCATGTCAGAGTTGCTCTCAATTTACTAAAACTGTTGACTGAAAGAGTCAAACTCTGCGTAATCTTTGAAAAGATTTATTTTTAGAATGTGCATGCAAGGTAGTCAGGCTACGGCTTGGTTTTATACATTTTTAGGGAGACATAAGACATCAATCAAAACATGTATGATATATATTGTTTGGTACAGAAAGGAAGGACAACTTGAAGTGGGAATTTTCAGGTCATAGGTGGATTCAAGGATTTTCCGATTGGCAATTGGTTAAAAGAGTTATTATCTATTGACTTAGAATCAGTAGAAGGGAGTGTCTGGGTTAAGATATGGGATTGTGGAAACCAAGGTTCTTATGCAGCTGAAGCCTCTATGTAGCAGGCTTCAGATATTAATATAATAGATTGTAAATGTTTCTTATCAGACTTCAAAAGGTGACAGACTCTTAGTTAATTCTCTCCTGGATCAGGGAAAAGACTTTGAAAGGGGAAAGAATTTGTTACAAAGTGGAGATTTTCCTAACAAGAGACAGCTTTGCAGGGCCATTCGAAAATATGTCAAAGAAATGTATTTTGGTGTAAAACTGTTTGATTTCTTTCAGGGCCTGCTCTCTGCTCTGTTGGTGTCTTATTGCCAAAACAGCATGTTTCGTCACTTTGAAGATATCTGTTTTAATGTCGATGGTGGTCAGTTGTGCCTGAATTCCAAAGGGAGCGATATGATTTGGCTGTGTCTCTACCCACATGTCATCTTGAATTATAGTTTCCATAATCCCCAAGTGTCATGGGAGGGACCTGGTGAGAGGTCATTGAATCATTGAGGTGGTTACCCCCATGCTACTCTTAGAGTGATAGTGAGTGACTTCTCATGAGATCTGATAGTTTTATAAAGAGATTTCCCCCTTTTGCTCAGTACTTTTCCTTCCTGCCACCATGTGAAGAAGGAAGTATTTGCTTGCCCTTCGCCGTGATTTTAAGTTCCCTGAAGCCTCCCCAGCCATGCTGAACTGAGAGTCAATTAAGCCTCTTTCCTTTATCAGTTATCCAGTCTCGGGTGCGTCTTTATTGGTAGCGTGAGAACAGACTAATACAGGAGGAAAGTCAAAGGGGACATGTTTGACATTCACCTCTCATCATGGCCAGAATGGTTTTTGTAAGGTTTATTTAGAATGCCCTTGCTGAGAGGAAGGGTTCCTCAGCCAAGTGGCAGAATTTTATTTTTGGTTTACACTACTTTGAGTATGTAGAGCTTTGAGAACTTCTAAATTGTGAAAAATAAGTTATAAGCTTGAATATTTCTAAGCAAAAAAGTATCAATCAGAAAGGAGAGAAGTCAACCATGCAAGTGAAGGAAAAGAGGCAGAAGCAGGAACTACGTGTGAGACAAACACAGTGACGCATGTCCACTGAGAGGGAGGTTTGCTGTATTTGGAATTCATTGCCAAGGCTGCCACCATTAAAAAAAAAATGTTGGGCTATCTCAGCCTGAGAACATTACACAGTTTGCTCATCCAAACGGCCTTATTCTAGTCCCTACTCCCCCATACCACTGGATGCTTGTTACTTTTGGCATATATCAAATATCTGCCAAAGAGAATATTTCAAATAATGTTAAGAATTCCTGCTGCTGTGATATTTAAGAAATTAGAATATTTTATCTTCAAATATATTTTTGGACTTATTTTGAGATAGCTGTCGGGGCCAACAGAATTTATAGTAAGAATATTCACGTTGGACTCAAACAATGTGACTATTCTTACTACAAAGTACCAAAAAGTACACCAGAGTTGATACATCAAGGCTACTAGCACACCAGTAGCACACAAATCATTTTCTTCATAATAAAAAGTTTGTAGAAGAAACAATGAATTTTACTATCTACTCAACCAGATTGCACAGAGAGAAGGTGGCTGGCTGATAAGAAGTTTTTGCCCTTACCCTGGCTGACCAGGTGCTGGTTTTCCTTCATTGTGGCTTCCAGAAGAGTGGGGCTCTGATTACCCTACTCACCATGCCATGCTGTACCAAGGGGGGAGTTAATCTCGACTCTCTGAAGTTTCACTGAAAAATTAAGTCACAAAAGGCAGGTTCGTTAGAGAAAAGGCATGTAAATGTATTTGATCATAGTTTTATGCGGCACTGAAGGCTTCAGAATGAAGACCCACTCCTCCAAAGGGTTGCAGAGGTTTATTTACCATCTTGAGGTTACAGAAAGAACGTGGGATCTGAGTAGAGCCAAACACAGGTCATGGTGGTAGCCGGGTTTAGCAACAAGACAGCAGAGACAGAAGAGGAGACTTGGCTAGCAAAAGTTGTTTTCTCAGGTAGATGAAACCTCAGAGAGAATATAGAGTAAATGTTTCTCTGAAGATCTTTAAAGGTGTCAGACTCTCAGATCATCTTTCCTAGATCCAGACAAAGGAAGGCCTGGCTTCATTAATGCAGATTTTCTATAGATGCAAATCTCATGACTTAAATAAAAAATGTTTTAAGATGCGAGCTAGAACTAAATGGATATAGCAAGTTGGCAGAGAAGGAAAATGGGAAGGATTGTAAAACATTATAAAAGGTTTATGGAAATTTTACCTTCTGGTCAAAACTGATTGGGATGGGATAGATTTGTTTATAAGGTTTTATTTAAATTAGCTTTAGTATTAACAATATACTCATGCAAAGGTAAAATTTAGTTTTCTCTTTTGAACTACATTTTTGTGTTGTATTAACAAGAGACAGTAAAAGAGTTTTGTTTACCTTTGAGTAAAATGCACAAACAGAAAGAATTTGAAATTTTGATTTTGGAATGTTGGCCAAATATTAAAGGTTTAAAATACAAGCTCAAAATAGAATCACAGGTCAATAAAATAATAGTCATTTATTAGCCAAAGCGATACACCTGACTGGGTACAAGGTACCTGGGAGTTTCCTTATTCTACTTAACTTTTTACATTAATCACAGTTATTTTAATTATAACAAGTATCAGGATTCTACACAATTCAAGGTGTCAGATGTCAATTTTAATAAGATTAAAAATGGAATGAAGTATAGAGCTTAATCAAGCATGAAGCTTCAGGAAAAACCACCTAGTGAAGCACTGACTTCAAGTGAATAGGGTCAGTGTTTCCAAAGTGAAGAGGTTAGAGTTTCAGTCACATAGGCAGAAACAGAGACATTCCAGCAGAATCAAACATTCTTATACTAAACCATCTATACACACCACAGCAACCTGAATGACCAAAGACTGATACATTCCAAAGAATATTACTTTATTATTTCATGAGGAGAGGCAGTGATCTGAGAGGGCCTTCTCTCTGGCATCTTGGGTATTATTATTTCTAGGAAAAGGAGAAAAACGTGTAGAAGTTTGCAGTTGCATGCCACAAATCTCAGAATATATTTTTTTTTCTTTGAGACGGAGTTTCGCTCTTGTTACCCAGACAGGAGTGCAATGGCGCGATCTCGGCTCACCGCAACCTCCGCCTCCTGGGTTCAGGCAATTCTTCTGCCTCAGCCTCCTGAGTAGCTGGGATTACAGGCACGCACCACCATGCCCAGCTAATTTTTTGCATTTTTAGTAGAGCAGGGTTTCAACATGTTGACCAGGATGGTCTCGATCTCTTGACCTTGTGATCCACCCACCTCGGCCTCCCAAAGTGCCGGGATTACAGGCGTGAGGCACCGCGCCAGGCCGGCTCAGAATATTTACTGTTCTAGCGGCTTTAGATTTAATTCACTTTAAGTTTGAATTACTTCATTTCACTTTTCCCTCTTTTCATTGTGATCTTTCATAGAAAGCATCATGGATGCACTCAAACAATTTTGGCTTGAAGGAAATAAAAACATATTTTACCCCAAAATATATTTCTTTGACATATTTTGAGATGGCTGTCCAGAGGGCCTGCAGACAGAAGTAGTTCTGTAATTCCGTCTTTTGTGGGGGAGATTTTCATGTGCAGACAAAATCTGCATTGATGCAGTCAAGCTTTCTCTGAAGGCCTTCCCTTGTCTGATCTAGGGAAGATTAACTGAAAGCCTGACACATTTAAGATCTGAAAGAAACATTTACCATCTATTCTTTTTGAGATCTGTTACCTGTGAGACTTCATTTACATCCCAAGACCACCTTTGCCAGCCAAGCTTCCTCTTCTCTCCCCTCCATAACCTATCTTGCCACTATAACCTGATTTACCACCATAATCCATTTTGGGCCATGCTCTGAGCCCCTTCTGTAACCTCAGTCATGATACAGAAGTTTCTGTATTCCATGGAGATTGGGTAATAACTCTGTAATTCTTCCCGATGTGAACATTAGTAATAAATTTGTATGCCTTTTCTCTAATTAATCTGCCTTTTATGAGTTGATTTTTCTCAGCGAACCTTCAGACAGAAAAAAAGGAAAAATTTCTTTTGGCCTCTACCAGCTCCTTCTATGTTCAGGAACTAGTCCTACATTGAGGCTCATTCCTGGAGTGTCATGTCTTATGGCAGGAGGAACCTGTCACACAATAAAGCTGATGGGATATAGGAAAAATTTAAAGCAACATGAGGAAAGTGACTTTGTGACCTGAATCAGGCTACCAGGCTGCGTCTTTAGTTAATGCGATTTATCTGAGTAACCATCATTTCAGTTTGTTGAGTCGCATATTGACTCCATTGTGCACAAATGCCACAGCAGCAGTGAAGACAAAAATAGGACAAAACACAACAAATGATTATAATTCCTAGAATAAGTAACTTTTGCCACCAGTTTTCACAGTTTCAAAACCAGCTGCTTACCCAGTCATTCGGAGTGGGTGTTGTATCTGAGAGTTTAGTTATTTGGGTTTTATATCAGCCATTAATTTAGTGATGCAGCTGATTCATCTGGGATACAGACACAGCACACGGTTTTTAATCATGGTGCATGTTCCCTCTTGGGCTGCAGTGAGTATGTCTAAAGCTACACGGTTCTGTATTAGAGCCTTTCTTCGCTGTTTAATAACAAGGTACCCAGCAGACTATTACTTAGGGCCTTTTCTGCATAGTTAATTAGGGCCTCTACCTACCAAATGAAATCCTCAATAATCAGTTGCAGCAGAAAGTTGGAAGCTAAATGGTCAAACCAATGGAATACAGAAAAATTCCAACAAGATTGTACATGAGGAAGATTTGCAGGTTTTGAAAGGTAATGAACTTAGGTTGGTGTCCAGGCATAGTCCCAAAGACACCATCCTGACCCTCATGAGGGCAGCTATGCCCACAGATTGGGGGTGCCTATGCCCACAGATTGGGGGTGCCCTGCCAAGACGTTTCATTCACAGCTAACTAATAAATTGTCATGGTACCCATTCAGTGGCATGCAACCAGCACTTTGTCATATAATGGTGAGGGATTCACTGTTCTTTATCTATCTCATATCACTAGTGCCATGGACCACGTATCTTTGGTGTGATATTTTTTGTTTCCAACATAAAGGGGTGAGCTAAGTGATCAAAAGAGAGGAAAAGCCACATGAAACCATCCCAGATTTGTTATACTATCCCAGAATCGAGCTATACTACCTCCCAGTTGTGCTAACATGAGCAGAAACCATCCCAGATTGTTATACTATCCCAGAATCGAGCTGTACTACCTCCCAGTTGTGCTAACATGAGCAGAAACCATCCCAGATTGTTAGACTATCCCAGAATCAAGCTGTACTATCTCTCAGTTGTGCTAACATGAGCAAAAAGGCTAACAAACTAGTTTTTTCTTTTTTTTTTAATCAAAAAGCTCATCTCATATTGTTTGTCAAAATGTTAATGAATAAGTCAATAATGTACGTCATCTTTGGTCATCTAAGCACTAAGCACTGAAGACTATTGTAGAAAAGCCAAAACATTCATAACATTCTATCCAATCTTGTCCTTTGAGAGGAAATATCCACCATGGTAGGTCACAAACACCAGAGAGGAGCATGAGGCCACATACCAGCTTGAAACATACATATATATATTTTTTTCTTTTTTTTTTTGCTTAAGTCATGAAGATTCACATCCTCCTTTCAGAGATAAACTTTTTCTCCATAACCAACATTTTTAATCAGAGAAAAGGTTGTGAAAACTCTAACGAGTCATTCCGAACAAAATCTGATCCTCTCAGAAAAGTGAAAATCACAATTGTAAAATTAGCAAAATCTCTAGAGAATAACAAATGAAATTTCTACCTCACAGTGGAGCTTCAATACCAATCCCATAAAGTTAGAAATGCGTGTGGCTCAGATACAGCCTGAATCATCAACCAAACCTGGGAGGCTCTGGACCAAGAGGGGCCTTATCAGTGATCCCGCTGACTTTGGTGATTTATGTTGAACGTCACCTTTTAAAAACAGTTTCTCGAATCTAAGCAAGAATGGCCATGATCCCACCTGTACATTCCCTGCACTGTCACAAAAACAAAGCCCTTCTGCAGGTTATGGTATATGTGGAAGGGCTGGGGGATCAGGATGGAGGGTGGGTCGTCTGACCTATAGAAACAAGCAGTAGGGGCCATTGTCTGCTGCTGCTGTCACCACAATAAAATAGCATAGGTCCCCTTTGACTTTTCACTGTCCCTCAGCTACATCAGCCCTAGTAATATGTCAGCTACCAAGGCTCATGAGGTCCCACAGAGGAGGGTGAAGTTACGTGAAAGAGAGTCTCAAACCTGGGGCTCTAAGTGCCCAGTCCTTGAAGAATCCCATCAATCATTTACTCCATGGCCACCTGTCATCTGTAGTTTAAAGCCTGTCACCCTGGATGTGCTGTACTCAAGTGCTTCAGGATCTTCTTGAAAAAACTCTGCAACCTTCATTTTTATCTCACGGCTAAGGAGCTATTTCTTTTAAATCCTTAAAATGATTTTAAATTCCTTAAAAAGATCTTTTAAATCCTTCCCATCTACCATCTTTAGAAAATAAATCTAAATTATTTCAAGGAACTTAGGGTCTTCAAAGACTCAGGGAAATTTATATATTTAACCACGATCTATTCTTTTTATGTATTTGAAGGAAATGAACCTGAGAAGAGTATTTCATTTCTCTTATATGCCCAGAAATATTGTTTTATGCATAATCCCAGCAGGAAATAGCTGGGCCAGTCAAACAATTATAATTTGAAGAATACTTTATAAAAGGATGATTTACAAAGTATATCAAGTAGGTCAAAAAAATCACAGAATATATTATTTGTTGCTGTATAAATTACCCTAAAACTTAGCAGCTTAAAACAACAAACGTGTATTAGCTCATGGCTTGCTTCAGGCAGGTATTAAGTCTCATATGAGATTGAAGTGAAGCTATCAGCCAGGGCTGCAGTCTCACTGAGACACCTGAGTGGGGATGAAGACGCTGCCTCGGAGCTCATTCACTTTGGTGTGAATAAGTCTGGATCCCATGCTGTGAGGGTTTCTTCAGCAGGGCTGTCCTGGGTCACAGCAGTTGGCTTCCTCCAAGGCAAGTGATCCTAGGGAGAGTGGCCAGGGCAGAAGTGCAAGTCTTGTTTTTAACTTTATCTCAGGAGTGACACCCTAGCTCATGTTCTTATTCATTTGTTAGAAGTGAGTGAATAAATTCCACTCACATTCAAGAGGAGAGAATCACACGAGTGTGACTACTGGAAGCAGGAGCATTGGGACCATCTTGGAGGCTGCCTTAGTTGTTCAGGATGCTGTAGCAAAACTGTCATAGACTAGGGGCTTGCATAGCAACAAACACTTACTTCTTACGGTTCTGGAGGCTGGGAAGTCCAAAATCAAGCCTCCAGAAGATTTGGGATGTGGCAAGGCCTCACTTTTTCATTCGCAGGTGGCCATCTTCTCTCTGTGTCCTCACATGGTAGAAAAGGAGAAGGGGTTTTCTTGGGTTTCCTTTAGAAGGCCACCAGTCCCTTTACGCGCCCCACTGTCTTGGCCTAATCACCTTCCAAAGCTTTACCTCTTCATGCGATCACAAGGATGGTTAGAATTTCAACATATAAAATTTGAGAGGACACAAACATTCAGTCCATTACAGAGGCTGCCTACCCCCAAAGGGGTGGTGAGGTATTCTAGGGTTACTTGCTGCTGAGTTTTTTCATCCAGAGAGCAAAAGGCAGAGGGTGAGAGAAGTTTTCAGAGCCTGGATGATTAGAATCATGTGAAGAGGACAGTCTTGAGAGTCATCCTCAGGCCAAGGGAACAGCTATTCCCAGGTGACCTCTTAGCGAAGGAGCACGGAGAATAAATACCCTGACCTTCTCCTCTCTCCCTTCATCTCCTGCTGTGCCTTTCAGTTGGCAGAACCCAGTCAGATGCCAGGAGGCCAGAGAGCACAGTAATGCAGTTCACACACATGCCAGCCTGCCAGGGCTGAGTGGCTGCAGGGTGGGTCTGCAGGGGCAAACAGAAGACATCCAGCATATTATGCTTCTGTATCTGGAAAATTTCCTCCCAGGGAATCTGTGTTTAAAACATTGATTAGGATTATTTGGTTTTTAATGTATGAGTTATATTAACAACTACATTATAAACGCCAAGTCAGCAGGGAAGAACGCACATTTATCTTTGAACACCCTGCATGCAATGCCTTGCTATGCTAAAATAGATTGTCAAAAATCACAGCCATATTATTTGAGAGCTGGGTGGGACCATATAAATATTTGTTTAGTAAACACTTTTATTTTAGGGATGAGAAAACTACTGAGATGTTAACTGATTTGCTGAAGATTTCACAATGCTAAGCCCACGTGCTCCAACACTATCTATAATTTGCTAATTCCTTAATAGCAATGATAATAATGATAACAAATTGGAAGTGCGTAACATTTTACGGTTTACAAAGAGCTTCCACTCACTCATCTCCCTTGACTTCCACAATAATCCTGAGGTATTTGAAAGGTAGAGGTTATTGTTCTTGTTTTACAACTAAGAAAATGACCTACAAAAATGTTAGCTATTTTCAACAGAACAGAAAGTGGCATAAGCACAGAAAATAATCTGAAAGTTTTGGGGTTTTCAGATTCAGCTGTTCAGTCCCATGTGATACAATCACCTTCTCTAGCTAAGGCAGTCCTTGGATACAGGTACTGAGGGGCCTCTCAATGAGAAACCAAGATAAGAACATCCTGTATGAAAGGGGTGGGTGCAGAGTGAAGTAAACCCCAGGGATTTCTAAGGAGAGAAGGGAGATAAAGTCCTCCTAGGGGGACTTCCTTCTGTACCACTCATGGAGCTGCTCCTGTGCTTCCTTGTGACACACCTGCAGCACCCTCCTGGTGACACACCTACAGGTGACACACCTGCAGCACCCTCCAGGAAACAAAGCCGATATCCTCTCAGAGGAATCTACACAAAGAGCACACACAGAGAAGCTCCAGCAAGATGTGGGGCAAAGAAGGGTCTTGGGCACAGCCTTGTGGAAGATGAAGCTTATACCCTTGCTCTGGTCATCTATTATTATATAACAAACCCCAAACCTTAATGGTTTAAAACAACAACTCTTTTTGTTATTGTAGCTCACAATTTCAGGGGTCAAGGATTTAGGCAGGGCTCTGTTGGGCAATTTTCCCGTTTCACATGGCAATGACTGGGGTGATTCAGTGGTAGTCAGGTTGCAGCTGGTCTGGTCTGGAGGCTCAAGAGGCATCGCTCACATAACTGATGTCTCAGTGAACAGCCTAAATGCTGAGCTCAGCTTCCCCCATCCCTTTCCAGGTAGTTTCAGGGCCCTCTGTAAGGTATATCTCCCACAGCTAGAGTTTTACATGACTTCTTGAGACTCCCAAAGGCTTCAGAGGAAGGTTTTAGCCTTTTCCCAGGAACTAGGCCTAGAACTGTCGTAGCATGAGTTTGGCCACACAGATCTCTGCCAAAGAGGTTACAGGCTGGTCTGATTCAGGGACTATGGTCAAACAGGCTCTGCCATTTGGTTAGAGGAATGCCGAAGAATTTATGACCATCTTTAATCCATGACAACTATGCCCATAAACTTCTCCCACTTTCTAAATTCCAATCTTTTTATAGTTACAATTTGAAGGAAATACCGAAGATATGCAATGGGGTTAATTTTTAGTTCTAGAAACATACATCTTACAGTAAAAATTTAAGATTCAGTTGGAGAGATAAGTTGAGACCACGTGGCAAAGCACAACTGCTGATTTCCCCGGCTGCTGCCCAAAAAGAGGGTGCCCCTCCCCTGCAAAAAGAGTCCCTGGCATGCTTATTATACCCACCGTTCACCTCTCTCTGTCTCTCGTCCCTCTACACAGGATTCTACAAGAGGCTTCTGCCGCTGTCACAGCTCTGCTCTTGGTGCTTTCACCCAGATCCACCACCTGCAGCGATATCCTGGAACACTTAATTAACAACATTCATTGCTGCTATTTCAGCCCCTGTGGTGCTGTGAGGAATAGCTTTCCCTTTCTAAACAAAAAGGACAATGCTTCCTCGTTCTTTATTCTCACCCAAGACGTATTCCATCATGAAGCCGCTCAAGTGCCCAGTGTTGCCATGTTTTCTATTCTACACAGAGCCACGAACCTCAGGATCCCTGACGCAGCCAGAGAAGCTGGCACTGGATGCATTTCAGCACCTGCTGCACCACCTGTTATGTCCAGATTTCCACTCACAGGCTTTGCTTTGAGGAGGCCGCACCACAGTTTCCAATGCAAGGCCCGTGTTGTCTGCTTGCAGAATATTCCTAATGGGCACCAAATGGAGCTTATCCATGTTTCATTTAAGTTTTTGGAAACAAAACCATTAAGGTAATTCTTCCTTGTTATCGGTGCAATACATACTCATGATAAAAACTGGAATTTCCAAATAAGCTGTTCGCTTTCCAGAGAAGCTATTGCTCAAACTCTCTGAGAGTAAAGATAATTATAATAATAATAATTATTATTATTATTATTTGAGACTGAGTTTCGCTCGTTACCCAGGCTGGAGTGCAATGGCGCAATCTTGGCTGACCGCAACCTCCGCCTCCTGGATTCAGGCAATTCTCCTGCCTCAGCCTCCTGAGTAGCTGGGATTACAGGCACATGCCACCACGCCCAGCTAATTTTTTTTGTATTTTTAGTAGAGACGGGGTTTCACCTTGTTGACCGGGATGGTCTCGATCTCTTGACCTTGTGATCCACCTGCCTCGGCCTCCCAAAGTGCTGGGATTACAGGTTTGAGCCACCATGCCTGGCCCAAGATAATTATTAACAAGCGATAAATTCTGTTAACATTTTGGTAAATGTTTTCTCATATTTTTAACATGTATAAATAAATATGAATATATATGGGCCATATTATACATTGTTTTATAAACAGCCTTTTCACTTGACAAACTATCTTGAACATTTTCAGTATTTATAATAAACTTGTAGATCATTACTTTGAATAGCTGTATAATATTTCATTTTGTGGATTCCCTAGATTGTTTCACTACTTATTTACTGATGAAAGTGTAGGTTTCTTTACTTTTTCACTCTTACAAATCATACGACGTGGAAAATGCTTATAAATGTGTTTTAAAATATACATCCACTTTTTCTCTCAAAATCGGCCCCAAATTCCTGCATTTGTAATTGTTGGGTCAAAGAGTTTGCCAATTTTTGGAACTCTGATAAAAGTTCCATCGTAAAAAGGGGGTTCAAATATTCTTGGGCATTAGCAGCATATCCAGTGTGCGTTACCATGATTTTAAACTTCTGTCAACCAGATTAAAAATGGCATTTTGTTGCTTTGTGTGTCTTAAATATCTGGTTAGATCAAAACTTTTCCATATTTTACTGATCATTTTTATTTCTTCTTTTGTCAATTACTTTTTCACTTCTCCACTCAAGAATATTTATCCAATACATAGCATGTGTCAGAAAGATTACTTCTTATCTTTTTTTCCTAACCATCTATTGGGATGCTTTGACTAATTTGTATCAGCTCTTTATATAGTGAAGACATGGCCCCTCCTAGCATACAACTTTTTCCAGTTTTGCTTGTCTTTAATGATTTTATGTCTTTTTAAAATATACAGAGAGTTTATATTATATTATATTATATTATATTTATTTTTTTAAGACGGAGTTTCACTCGTTACCCAGCCTGGAGTGCAATGGCACGATCTCGGCTCACCACAACCTCTGCCTTCTGGGTTCAAGCGATTCTCCTGCCTCAGCCTCCCGAGTAGCTGGGATTACAGGCACTCACCACCATGCCCAGCTAATTATTGTATTTTTAGTAGAGACAGGGTCTCACCTCGTTGACCAGGATGGTCTCGATCTCTTGACCTCATGATCTACCCGCCTTGGCCTCACAAAGTGCTGGGATTATAGGCATAAGCCACTGCGCCCGGCCGAGATTACATTATATTTTAATGTAATCAAATACGAAAACTTATTTTGTGTGTGTGTCTGTGTGTGTCTTTATATTTAGAAGTGTCTTTACTATGAATAAAGAGATGAAAGAGAGCAGAATGCTTAAAATCATTAAGCTGTTATGTCCTCAAAGATTCTCTTATTAAATGAAATAGACTGGTGTGGCTATAATTATTTGGAATATAGTTGAAACATTATTCCAACCTATTCTAAAGCTGTTGATTTCTGATTACTTGACAGAATCTGAGACCGATGTAATTAATATTAAGAACTTGTCTATATCACATATTTGGAACCATAATTACATTTGGATAATGTCTTTACCTTGTCAAAGTCCCTCAGGCAGCCTCTTCTGTTTCTAAATAAAATGAGAAAATGGAAGAGAATAAAATTACATTTGCAGTATTGTCGATGATAGAAATAATGTATTTTAAACTTGCGATTCTGAGCATGATCTCCTCATAATGTAGATGTCACTGTCAAGGAAGCCTTCCACAACTGTATCATGGATGACGTGACCCTTGAACACTGTGTCACACCTCCTCATGCTTCCCTTTCCAGTCACATACGGAAACGGTGACGTAACGTTACTCAGAGATTTATGGAAGTGCTGGATTAATGTTGGCCTCTGCTATACCACAAACTCTGCAAGGGACATTTGTTTTGCTAATTGCTGTGTTCCCAGGACACAGTGCTGCAGGATGCTCAGCGGTATGGAATCAGTAATGAGCAAATGAACCAAAGGGGTCCATTCGGTGTGGGCGTGAGCTGTCTTACCTTTTCAGTCATGTGGAAGGAAAAAGTGGGAGAGACTGACAATTCACTTTTCTGCTTTTCTTAATAGAGAAGTAAGAGAGAATGACACACTAGTATGCACTGCTGTTGTAACTGGCAGCAACTCTAAATAGACAGGGGCCAGAGGAAAGCCACAACCTAGGCCCCGGGCCAGATCTAGCCATGCGGCTCATTCACACATCATCAATGGTTGCTTTCTGGCCAACTGCAGAGTCGAGTAGTTGGTCCGGATCACAAAGCTTAAAATTTGTATTATCTGACCTTTACAGAGAGTTTGCTGCCTGCCTCTGACAAGTGAGCACACTCAATAACATGATTCCCAATAGTTATATTAGCATTACTTTTCCACTGAGGAAATCCATGACTTAGTGGCTTGAACCCTGTATGGACCTATCTAATGAACAGGTCATGCTAACGTGCAAGCCCAAGATGCTGCTGACTGAGGGAGACTGCGGACAAAGAGTGGACTCTTTCCTGGACTGGGACAGAAAGGAGAACGCTACACAGGGCCATTAATTTAGACTGCCTAACAGTGCCCAGCAATAAAAGTCCAAAGGCTAAACATTCCATGTACTAAATTTCTAATCATTTTAATGTGAGAATTTCCTTCTCTTATAGAAATTTGTTGTTCGTGACATTTGTCATTCAAAATCTTGACAAAACCGCCCTTATTCTCAAAATAAAATGTTCTCCCTGCAAATACCAGGGTTCTGCCTGCCGTACATGAGGGGTTGTCCTTTTAGTTCTAAACAATGGTGACTTTTCCCGCGCAGGAGACCACCCCTCCGTCTCCCGAATATACCCACTAGAGCGGCTAAAACCCTACCACTTGTTAAGGATTTTAGATAACCGTTTCTGATAATGGATATCATGAGAGGATAGCAGAACTGTGGAATGGTACCACAATCTCACAATTGAAAATGGGTGAGACCCGTCTGGTACAAGACCCAGAAAAGAAACCAGAGGTGGGGAAGATAGCTAAGTAGCTGTCAGCTGCGCTTAGAAACCTAAGCAATGATGCTCAGCTTGGGTAGATTGAGACTTGACTTTGCGGCTAAGTCTAGAGATTCAATGCTGTCTTCCTCCTCTTGGTTTGAAAATGCTCCTCCTCCTGCACTCCCAACACAGTTCTGGAGCAAGACAAAGTCCCGTGCTTGCGTGTCCTCAGCACCGCAGAAGTCCTTAACGGGGGGGCAGGAATGTCAGAGAACAGCGCATGGGAGGGAACTAGCCCTGGGGCACCTGAAGTGGTGGGTAGGAGGTCTGACTCCTATTCTCGGCACCTGGGTGTAGAAGGGACAACAGAATGAACTCCCTCTGACCTTCTGGTGCCCAGTGATTGCAGCCACTAGAAACAAAGTCAGGAATGTGTCCTGGAGCCCGGCTTTTGAGATCAGTGCTCCTCCTACTTGCTGAGTGAGCGTGGGGAAGAGTTAAGGAGACAACTTCATCCTGCATGGATGCCCATGCTATTGATCAGGAAAGGGCTATTTCGTTGGGCTAAAGTTGCCATGGGTAGAAACAAAAGGAACTGGGCTTGATTTCCATCTATTACTCCCAGAGCCCTCATGGGGCAAGGCGGCTCGCCAAAGACAGAATTCAGATCCCCTGGCTACGTATGACGAATGCTATGTTTACGACACCTCTTTAGACGGGAGGAAAATGGAACAGAGGACTAGAGAATCTCTATGGTTCTTTCTTGCCCTGATTGTTTGATAGCTGAAGGGTAGGTAGAGATAAGGAGACTGCCTTTAGAGGCAGGTACACTGAAGGACGAGGCATATTCACGGAGAAACTGAGCACAAAGAGGGGAGAAAATCTACAAAAATCAGGAACTCAGAAATCAGAGCCACTTATGACCATGGTGTATAGAATCTTATTTATTTAAGTAAACCTTGTGGGTCCACATATCAGGAAAATTAAGAGCCTTGTTCAGAAAATCTGGCTTAAAGGTGGGGGAGATTAGATAATGCACGTTAGTTTGCATCAACTTTGAGAAAATCTCCATCCTAAATGGCTAAAAGTCAAACGTTTTGGTGTTCAAAGTTAACTTCAGTTGAGGGAGGTAGAGGAATTTCCTCCTTTAGAAGCATAGCTTCCGTGAATAGTAGTTGCCAAAGAGGTTGAAATGAGATTTATGGTATAATTGCTCCTGATTAGCAACCAGCAGCTCACTAACAGCGAACCTGAAGCAATTATTTTTACCCAGGAACCCCACGTCTCTTGGTAACTGTTTCCAGTATCAGGGTGTCTCTGTGAAACCAAAGAGCCAGCAAACTAGATTGCTAAGGAAGAAGGAGAATGAAGAGGAAGAGGAGAAAAGAGCATGTTTGCCTAATTCAGGCGAAGGTGATTTGGAGTTGCAGGTCCTCTTTTCTGTGTTCTGATGGGGTACCGGGAGATCAGTACCCCACACCCCTCTCCTGCAGCCCTGCCCTGCTCTGCTGGCTTCACCACCGCACGGGACCTCCAACCAGCATTCTTCCCTGTAGCGCACCAACGCCAGCTTGGAACCAAGGGGCAGCCACATCGGTTTAACTATTTCTTACACCAGAGACAAGAGTTCTATTTTTAAGGCATAGAGTTAGGAAATTAGAGCCAAAAAAGAAATGGGAAGAAAATGTGATTAGTTTGGAGCAAATAGGTGTTAGAAGCAATCTGTTATTTACTTGTCCACAGTCCTCACTTGTGATTCCTCCTCGTGAGCCTGTCTGAAGAGCTGGAACCTCAGAGTATCTTTGGGAATTTCCCTGTTTCTGCTTCTGTTATCACCTCTCTCTCCCCAGCTTGGTTGGTACTGGAATTAGTTAAGACTTTTGGGGCTCTTGGGATGGGGCTGTTGGAGGAGTGAATGTAGTTCTCTCTGTCAAGCAAGGTTTTCAAAAACATCCTTGGTTAGCGGGAACCTGATGTTCATTACACAACAGTGTCATACTCACTTGGAGAGTGTTGCAGGCTAGGAGCCTTTGCTCATCCAGGCTGCTCGCATGGGCACGGGATCTTCTGGAAGCTGTCAATCGGTTTCTCTTGTACAAAGATATCTTTTCAATAATGCCTGTTGAGAGTCCATAATTGGGGAATTAATAATAGAACAAAAAGATTGATGTAAAATGATTCTAGAACGATACATGAAATTTACTATAACAAATTAAGCAGAATCATGCAAATTAAGAGAGACATATGGACTTCAGCTTTCATTTATAATGATAATTTATGATCATAATAAAGCACTTTTACATATACAGAAAAATATATAAAATTTATCTGCCATTCCGTCATGTTTAGGTACAATCACTGTTAAGATCATACATGTGGATTGTAATTTGTATTTTATACAGAATATTCGACTTTGCTCTTTTTCATTCAACAGGTTAGCAACATTTTCTCTTGTCATCAAAACCATTTGAAAATATGCCTTTGACTTTCGAAAACCATATGGAAAGTATCATAATTTTTAAAATAATTATCTTACTCTTGAACATCTGGAATGCCTGCAAATTTATTATAAATAAGGGTGAACTTTTTACACATTCTTCTTTCAAATCTACGATGATAACTGTAACCTGGGGTGAAATTATGTAATCAATGGTTATGAGTTTAAACAATTTTTTAGAAATATTGTTCTAAATTTATTTTTGGTGACGTTTTCCCAATTTGTTAAACTGCTTTTCAGCAAGGCTTGACCACCTTGCATTCCCAGTCTCCCTCACTAAGACGGCCAGCCAGCCTCTCTGCACCTGAGTGTCATTGCAGTCGTAAGTATAATAACTATGCTGGCAAGACAAGCAAACAAACCCATCACGTCTTAACTTGCATTTCCTTGATACACAGAAAGATTGAACATTTATTTTAAATGACTTCGTTGTATTTCTTTTTCTATTAGTTACTGGCTGATTTTTATTTTTTATTTTTTTAAGGCAGGATCTCATTCTGTCACTCAGGCTGGAGCTCACTGCAGTCTCAACCTCCCAGGCTCAAGCAATCCTCTCACCTCGGCCCCTGGAGTAGCTGAGATTACAGATGTGCACCACCATGTCTGGCCATTTTTTGTAGTTTTTGTAGAGAGGGTTTCCACTATGTTGCCCAAGCTGATCTTGAACTCCTGGGCTCAAGCAGTCCTCCATCCTCGGCCTCCTGAAGTGCTGGGATTACAGGGGTGAGCTACTACACCCAGTCATGGCCAGATCTTTTTTAAAGCATTAGTTTTCTTTTCTTATGATTTCCTGCCACACCAACTTTTTATTATGAAAAATTTCCAACATGGAGAAAGCTGAAAGAAAATCTAATGATCAACTGTAGACCCATCGCAACATTATTTTGTTTCTGCCAGGTAATCATAACTGGATTAACATTTTGCTCAATTTCATTCCTGTGTATAGGATTAGATTCTGCTTTGGGTATGTTTATAATCATATTTAATTAACCTCTGGATCTGAGGAAAAGGATTAATTTAAGAACTATTTTGTGTTAAACCATACAATTATTATAATAATAAGAAATAATAATTCACAATGAAATTATCTATTTTAAAGCCTTAGCCAGGTGTGGCAGCACATGCCTGTAGTCTTAGCACTTTGGGAAGCCTAGGCAGGAGGATCACTTGAGGCCAGGGGTTCGGGACCAACCTGGGCAACACAGTAAGACCCATCTCTACAAAAAAAACCCACAAAAAATTAGCCAGGCATGGAGGCACTGGCCTGTAGTCCCAGCTACTTGGAGTGGGTGCTGAGGTGGGATACAGTGAGCTATGATGCACTACAGCCAGGGCAACAGAGCAAGACCCCATTTAAAGGAGAAAAAGCATGATCACTAGGCCAGGGTGGATGTATCCTCACCAATTTTGAATGGAATAGGCACAGCCAATTCAATTGGTTCTAGGTTTTTCGGGTGATTTATTGCTTCAAACCTTCCTGTTATATTGGGAGTGGGTCTCTTGACCACCCCTCAGGATAGATGCCAGCTTCTACCATTCCAGCAGCTTCCTTTGGTTGGGTTTTTATTTTAAAATTTATTTTTTTGTCTATAAAAAATAAAGATCAGAGCAGAACTGATGGAGATAGAGACATGAAAAACCCTTCAAAAAATCAATAAATCCAAGAGCTGGTTTTTTGAAAAGATCAACAAAATAGACCACTAGCCAGATTGATAAAAAAGAAAAGAGAGAACAACCAAATAGATGCAATAAAAAACGATAAAGGGGAAATCACCACAGATTCCACAGAAATTCAAACCATCATCAGAGAATATTACAAAAAACTCTATGCACATAAACTAGTAAACCTGGAAGAAATCGATAAATTCCTGGACTCCTGTGTCTTCCCAAGCCTAAACCAGGAGGAAGCTGACACTATGAATAGTCCAATAACAAGGTCTGAAGTCGAGGCAGCAATTAAGAGCCTACCACACAAGAAAAGCCCAGGTCCAGATGGGTTCACAGCTGAATTCTACCAGACACACAAAGAGGACCTGGTACCATTCCTTCTAAAACTATTCCAAATAATCCAAAAAGAGGGAATCCTTCCCAAATCATTTTATGAGCCCAACATCATCCTGTTACCAAAACCCGGCAGAGACCCAACAAGAAAAGAAAACTTCAGGCCAATATCCATGATGAACATAGATGCCAAAATCTTCAATAAAATACTGGCAAGTTGATTGCAACAGCAAATCAAAAAACTTATCCATCATGATCAAGTAGGATTCATCCCGGGGATGCAAGGCTGGTTCAACATATGCAAGTCTATAAATGTAATTCACCACATAAACAGAACCAAAAACAAAAACCACATGATTATCTCAATTGATGCAGAGAAGGCCTTTGACAAAATTCAACAGCCCTTTATGCTAAAAACCCTCAATAAACTTGGTATCGATGGAACGTATCTCAAAGTAATAAAAGCTATTTACGACAAACCAACAGCCAATATCATACTGAATGGGCAAAAACTGGAAGCATTCCCTTTGAAATCTGGAACTAGACAAGGATGCCCTCTTTCACCACTCCTATTCAATATAGTACTGGAAGTTCTAGCCAGAGCAATCAGGCAAGAAAAAGAAATAAAGGGTATTCAAATAGGAAAGGTGGAAGCCAAATTTTCTCTACTTGCAGATGACATGATAGTATACCTAGAAGACCCCATCGCCTCAGCCCAAAAACTCCTGAAACTGATAAGCAACTTCAGCAAAGTCTCAGGATATAAAATCAATGCGCAAAAATCACAAGCATTCCTCTACACCAATAACAGACTTAGAGCCAAATCAAGAACGAACTGCCATTCACAATTGCTATAAAGAGAATAAAATACCTAGGAATACAACTTACAAGGAATGTAAGGGACCTCTTCAAGGAGAACTACAAACCACTGCTCAACGAAATCAGAGAGGACACAAACAGATGGAGAAACATTCCATGTTCATGGTTAGGAAGAATTAATATCGTGAAAATGGCTATACTGCCCAAAGTAATTTACAGAATCAACGCTATCCCCATCAAGCTACCATTGACTTTCTTCACAGAACTGGAAAAAACCACCATGAACTTCATATGGAACCAAAAGAGAGCCCGCATAGCCAAATCAATTCTAAGCAAAGAGAACACAGCAGGGGGCATCACACTACCGGATTTCAAACTATACTACAAGGCTACAGTAATCAAATCAGCATGGTACTGGTACCAAAACAGAGATATAGACCAATGGAACAAAACAGAGGCATCGGAGGCAACACAACATATCTACAACCATACAATCTTTGATAAACCTGACAAAAACCAGCAATGGGGAAAGGATTCCCTATTTAACAAATGGTGTTGGGAAAACTGGCTAGCCATGTGCAGAAAGTAGAAACTGGACCCCTTCCTGACACCTTACACTAAAATTAACTCCAGATGGATTAAAGACATAAACATAAGACCTGGCACCATAAAAACACTAGAAAAAAATCTAGGCAAAACCATCCAGGACATAGGCGCAGGCAAGGACTTCATGAACAAAACACCAAAAGCATTGGCAACAAAAGCCAAAATAGACAAATGGGACCTAATCAAACTCCACAGCCTCTGCATGTCAAAAGAAACAGTCACTAGAGTGGATCGGCAACCAACAGAATGGGAAAAAATTTTTGCAGTCTACCCATCTTTCAAAGGGCTGATATCCAGAATTTACAAAGAACTCAAACAGATTTACAGGAAAAAAACAAACAAGCCCATTCAAAAATGGGCAAAGGATATGAACAGACACTTTATAAAAGAAGACATACAAGAGGCCAACAAACATATGAAAAAATGCTCATCATCACTGGTCATTAGAGAAATGCAAATCAAAACTACATTGAGATACCATCTCACGCCAGTTAGAATGGCAATCATTAAAAAATCTGGAGACAACAGATGCTGGAGAGGATGTGGAGAAATAGGAACACTTTTACACTGTTGGTGGGAGTGTAAATTAGTTCAACCATTGTGGAAGACAGTGTGGCGATTCCTCAAGGCCTTAGAAATAGAAATTCCATTTGACCCAGCAATCCCATTACTGGGTATATATCCAAAGGACTATAAATCATTCTACTATAAGGACACATGCACACAAATGTTCATTGCAGCACTGTTTACAATAGCAAAGACCTGGAACCAACCCAAATGCCCATCGATGATAGACTGGATTGGGAAAATGTGGCACATATACACCATGGAATATTACGCAGCAATCAAAAATGATGAGTTTGTGTCGTTTGTAGGGACATGGATGAATCTGGAGAACATCATTCTCAGCAAACTGACACAAGAACAGAAAATGAAATACTGCATATTCTCACTCATAGGTGGGTGATAAAAAATGAGAACACATGGACACAGGGAAGGGAGTACCAAACACTGGGGTCTATTGGGGGGAAGAGTGGAGGGACAGTGGGGTCTATTGGGGGGAGCTGTGGAGGGATAGCCTAGGGAGAAATGCCAAATGTGGGTGAAGGGAAGGAAGGCAGCAAAACACACTGCCATGTGTGTACCTATGCAACTGTCTTGCATGTTCTGCACATGTACCCCAAAACCTAAAATGCAATTAAAAAAAAATAAAGATGTCTCAACCAATAGTGTTTTCAAGGTAAGCGCTCACATATCTAACAATATCAGTCTGTGTCTTCACATATGGAAGGAAACTTAGCTATGCATAAAGTTCTTGAGACACAACCTTTTCCCTTCGGAATCCTGCAGCTGTCGCAGCCTAGTCTTCTAGAGGAATTGGCTCCCTTTTTAGATAGCCTATCATTTCCTTCTGGCAGCTCTTAAGAAAAAGACTTTAAAAAAAAAAAAAAACAAATCCATCTTATTCACATACTCTGTGAGTACATATTTAGGTGTGCATCTATGTTTCTCAATTCTGTCTGGTACAAGTTTAATACTTTCTGTCTGCATAAAACAGAATTGGACTTTTTTGGTTCATTTATTTTTCTTGATGTAGTCTCTGAAATTACATGTTTGTTGCTTCTTTCCAATTCCCTGGTTTCTTCCTTAATACCAACTGCAAGTACACACTGAGTCTACAGTTTTTGTTGGTTGCTGTTGCCTTTGTTTCTTTTGTCCTCCCTTTATTTATTTATTTATTTTTGGTTGAGATGGAGACTCACTCTGTAGCCAGGCTAGAGTACAGTGGCGGGATCTCGGCTCACTGCAACTTCCGCCTCCCTGGTTCAAGCAATTCTCCTGCCTCAGCCTCCCGAGTGACTACGGATCATGCCACAACACCCAGCTAATTTTCGTATTTTTAGGAGAGATGGGTTTCTTCATGTGGGCCAGGATGGTTTCGATCTCTTGACTTTGTGAGCCAGCCACCTTGGCCTCTGAAAGTGCTGGGATTACAGGCTTGAGTCACTGAGCCTGGCCTGTTTTTCTGATCTTACCATTTCATTTGTCCTTTCTCTGCATTCTGGGAGAACAATTCAAATCGCCTTCTGTATCAGTGATTACACTGACCTTAGTCAGTGCTAATGATGTGTTTACTGTTTCCTGTTACATATTTATTTTTCTGGCATCAATTTCTTACAGGATCCAGCTCGATTTTTTTTCCAATGTATTTCACTGCTTTTTAACTTTGTTGTCTTTCTTTAGACCTTCTGTTCTTTCACAGAAGTAGAGGTTCTCTGATGCTCTTCAGGAAACTTCTTTTTTTCCATTCTAGTTCTAGTCAAGAATCACATAAATGATGAGAACACATGGACACATAGAGGGAAATGACACACACTGGGGCCTTTCAGAGGGTGGAGGGTGGGAGGAGAGACGATCAGGAAAAACAATTCATGAGTACTAGGCTTAGTACCTAGGTGATGAAATATCCATACATCCAACTCCCATGACACAAGTTTACCTATGTGACAATTCATGGGTAGTAGGCTTAGTACCTAGGTGATGAAATATCCATACATCCAACTCCCGTGACACAAGTTTACCTATGTGACAATTCATGGGTAGTAGGCTTAGTACCTAGGTGATGAAATATCCATACATCCAACTCCCGTGACACAAGTTTACCTATGTGACAATTCATGGGTAGTAGGCTTAGTACCTAGGTGATGACATATCCATACATCCAACTCCCGTGACACAAATTTACCTATGTGACAATTCATGGGTAGTAGGCTTAGTACGTAGGTGATGAAATATCCATACATCCACTCCCGTGACACAAGTTTACCTATGTGACAATTCATGGGTAGTAGGCTTAGTACCTAGGTGATGAAATATCCATACATCCAACTCCCGTGACACAAGTTTACCTATGTGACAATTCATGGGTAGTAGGCTTAGTACCTAGGTGATGAAATATCCATACATCCAACTCCCATTCATGGGTACTAGGCTTAGTACCCCAGTGATGAAATATCCATACATCCAACTCTCATTCATGGGTACTAGGCTTAGTACCCCGGTGATGAAATATCCATACATCCAACTCCCATGACACAAGTTTACCTATGTGACAATTTATGGGTACTAGGCTTAGTACCTAGGTGATGAAATCCATACAACCAACTCCCGTGACACAAGTTTACCTGTGTGACAAATCTGCACTTGTACCCCTGAACTTAAAACAAAAGTTAAAAAAAAAAAAGAATCACATTGAGGGACTTTCTCTTAAGTCTTCAGCAGGAATTCTGCTTTTCCTTTTACTGCTCTGTTTTAATTTCGTTGTTTCTCCGTAGGCGCCATTATTGATCTCACGGTAGAGCTGACTGCAGAGAAGGTAATAATGGTCACATCACAGCGCTGATGGCAGAAGGAAGGAACTCCTGCTCTGCCTTTTCATCTCGGATTACTCTGCCCAAGATTCGAAGCCCTCACATGAGAGCCTTCACCTGGCTTGAAAAGGTCAGGCAAGGCACAGTGATTCACCACCTCACTCATCTGGCACACCACAGGGAAAACACAGTTTCCTAAAAGGAAAAAGGCGTGCAAAGACTGAAAGGAAAATGAGGGGAAACAGAGTTGCACAAAACAGCAAAAGTCCGCTACAAAGCTTTAACGGGCTATCTAAATGTAATTGGAAGGAACCATGCTGTGTGGGCTTGCTGAGTTGCCAGGGGAAAGCAGAGAACCAGTGCTGCTCTCTGGCATCCTTTGCTCCTATCTATGCCAGCAAGTACCATTTTTAAGAGCATGGATTGCTTTATCTACAACCAATGCTACCAGTTAACATTCTGCACTCTGCTTCATCTGAGTGCACTTTCTACTGTCCTTTCTGTATTTGGGGTTGTTACATACTCAAGATGAACTATTTTTTTACTAATTTTTAAGAATTATCACATAGCTGTGTATATGTATTGCGTACAATGTAATGTTTGGATGGAAAAGATTCAATCGAGCTAATTAACATATTTATCCACCCCGCCAACTTATTTTGTTGGATGTTGAACAGTTATGATATATCTTTATATAACCATGTTTGATATGTAGGATCTACTGTCTGTGATGGCCATGAGATCCTCAGATCATTTGATGAAGTGTCCAGGAATGGACATGGGTGGTCACAACTCCTCTTCTCCTTCGGGACAAATGTCACCTTTTCAGAAAGTTCTCCTGTGCCACAGTATCTAAGTAGATCACAGTATCTATCACCCCACACTGCTTCGTTTCTTTGTAGCCTGTCACAAGCTGACAGTATTTTGCTTATTTGTGTAAGTGTTCATTTTCTGGCTCCCTCCCTTAGAGTAGCCACATGCTCCTTTTTCTTACCTTCTATCCCTGGCATTTAGCACAGGGCTCTGCACATTGGAGATGATCCTGTGACTTGAATGAATGAATGAATGAATGAATGAATGAATAAATGAGTGAACGAGGTAGGAACATATACTCAGTTTTTATTAAATTTTACCCTTTCTCCTAGTAAGACAGTTTTAGTTTTAAGTCTCTGGTCTAAAACAGAGAAGAACAACATGCTCTACAATTCAATTTGGAAAGCTGGTTTCAGTTTTTAGGCAAACCATTGGTTTTGTTCAAAGAATTAATATATAAAACATAATACATAATGTATGAAAACATAATGCATAACGCTGGAGTTGCCGGTATAAAATGCAGGATTGAAACCTTTGCATGTGCTTGCTGAGGCCATGCTTATAAACTGCTATACACCCCTTTATGCCTCCTGTTTTTTTTTAATGCTGCAATAATTTGAGTTGTTCACTAAATAACCATAGTCAATAAAATAATTTTGACTGATTTTCTAACAGCACTCTGCGCTGATTAAAGTAAAAATAAAATGCTCTAACACCTTGGAAGGGTGAAATGTATTGCGTTCTATTCATTACTTAAAGGAAAGAATGACTATGATGTTAGTCCAACCAAATTACTGTCTGATATGGTTTGGCTGTGCCCTCACCCAAATCTTGTCTTGAATTGTAGCTCCCATAATTCCCACATGTTATGGGAGGGACCTGGTGGGAAATAATTGAATCATGGGGGGCAGTCTCCCTCATGCTGTTCTCATGAATAAATCTCACAAGATCTGATTATTATTATTTTTTCTGAGGCAGAGTCTTGCTCTGTCGCCCAAGCTGTAGTGCAGTGGTGCAACCTCAGCTCCCTGCAACCTCTGCCTACCAGGTTCAAGTAATTCTCCTGCCTCAGCCTCCCGAGTAGCTGGAACTACAGGCACGTGCCACCACACCAGGCTAATTTTTTACTTTTAGTAGAGATGGAGTTTCACCAGATTGGCCAGGCTGATCTTGAACTCCTGATCTCGTGATCCACCCACCTCTGCCTCTTAAAGTGCTGGAATTATGGGCGTGAGCCACCACGCCTGGCCAACCTGATGATTTTTATAAAGGGTTTCCCTTTTCTTTAGGCTCTCATTCTCTTTTTGCCTGCCACCATATAAGAAGTGCCTTTGTTCTTCCTTTGCCTTCTGCCATGATTGGGAGGCCTCCCCAGACACATTGGAATTGTGAGTCCATTAAAATTCTTTTTCTTTATAAATTGCCCAGTCTCGAGTATGTCGTTATCAGCAGTGTGAAAACAGACTAATGCAGTGTCCCAGCATACTTCCATAGATGAGGTGAAATTGCTCACTGAAATTTAAATGGTACTACTAGACCTTTCAAGAGACAAGGCAATGCACGTGGCTGATTCCCAGCTACTCGCTTTCCTGGTATCCCTTACATTCGACATATAGAGAGCTGGGATGGCAATGGAGCCACACAAAGTGTTCATGTGACTGGTGACTTCCGCTATGGTTATATAAGGAATCCAAAGATGAAAAAATACAAAATGGTAGAATAAACTATAAATTCATTCTGCAAAGGATAATTTCTGTTGAAAACTGATTTGCCATAAGAACTTCCACCTTCTCAACAACATACAACCTAAAACATGTTTAGGTAATATGTTACTAACTTGCTAGAGAGGAAACTTATAAATAAGAAGGAAAAATGCATCCACTAAATTATTAAGAAACAATGAATATCACAAGTTAAAGGTTATTCATTCTTCTTCTTCTTCTTTTTTTTTTTTTTTTTTGAGACAGAGTTTCGCTCTTGTTACCAAGGCTGGAGTGCAATGGCACAATCTTGGCTCAGCATAACCTCCACCTCCTGGGTTCAGGCAATTCTCCTGCCTCGGCCTCCTGAGTAGCTGGGATTACAGGCACGTGCCACCATGCCCAGCTAATCTTTTGTATTTTTAGTAAAGACGGAGTTTCAACATGTTGACCAGGATGGTCTCGATCTCTTGACCTCATGATCCACCCGCCTCGGCCTCCCAAAGTGCTGGGATTACAGGCGTGAGCCACCGCGCCCAGCCTAAGGTTATTCATTCTTCTAGTCAGAATAACATTATTTGAATATGAACTAGGTGCCAGGCACTATTAGAATAAATAATTGGATGTGGGGGTCAGTCATGGGCTGTATGTATCAGAGGTACTTAGGAGAAATCTATGAGATGAATTTAGTAAGAACAAATGCAAAAGTATGTAGTAAGTTAGCAGGTAAGTCTGTTTTGTCGTGTTGGGGCATATCACACAGCATCCGCCTGAAGCCCAACTCAGCATTGCTACAGAAGACTAGAAGAGGCTGCTCAAACAGAATTGGCTGGAACTCCACCAGACATTGCTGCAGAAGTTTGGATTTACGCATGTTTCAAACCCATGTGGCTTGCATTCTTCTTTCTCCCTTAGCATGTGCTAAGAAGTTAGAACCCAGATATGTAAGTTGATGGCATTTTGTCATGCGCTTTGTGTGCGTATATGATATGTGCATAGAGGCTCTAGGAGTAAGTTGAACTCAGCAGTATTTTGGGTGTGAGTGCAGGTGTGCACATGGATGCACACACTTGCTAAATAGCTTAGGATATTCATATTTATCCAGAAATTATTCAAGACCTCTAGCATAAGTACCAAATGTCATAGAATTCTCAGGGCAACACCAAGCAGAATAAATTGTTGAATGAGGGTGTTCAGTTAAGAAATTTGTTTTGTTTTATTTTGGTGTGTTTTCCGCTCCTCTTGAGTCTCTTTCGATAAAAACTCCCACTGCTTACAGTGGGCCGTGAGTTCTTAAGGTGATAGGAGATGCATTGATAAGGAAGGGATTAGAAAAGATGTTTTAAGGGCCGGGCGCAGTGACTCACGCCTGTAATCCCAGCACTTTGGGAGGCCGAGGTGGGTGGATCACGAGAGCAAGAGATCGAGACCATCCTGGTCAACATGGTGAAACCCCATCTCTACTAAAAATACAAAAATCAGCCGGGCATGGTGGCACGTGCCTGTAATCCCAGCTACTCGGGAGGCTGAGGCAGGAGAATTGCCTGAACCCAGGAGGCGGAGGTTGCGGTGAGCTGGGATCGTGCCATTGCACTCCAGCCTGGGTAACAACAGCGAAACTCCATCAAAAAAAAAAAAAAAGGAAAGAAAGAAAAGATGTTTTAAATTAGAGACAAGTTTAATCAATATAAATCTTGTAAATATTTACTCCTTACAGCTAAGCTTGAAACATACCACCACCTCTTTAGTGCTGCTGGGTTATAATTATGATAATTATAATGGAAAGCCAGAGGATATAAGGTTATTTTTGAATGGGGGTTTTGGGGAATGCTTCACGGAGGATTTTCCTGACAGAGACCTCTCACTGCATTAGAGCTGAAATGTTATGGACAATTTGATTCAAGAACTCATTTTGTGTTAGAACTCGAAAGGAAATTATAGGCAGAATAGTATAACTCCCTATAATTTTAAATAACGAAACAGAGCTAGAGGATGGAATAATGACTTATCCATATGGACAAGTAGTTACCAGTGGAGTTCTGATACTCTCTGCGATCATGCACTTCGCAGGTATGTGGAATTAAGGTGAAAACGTAAGAGTCTGGCGTCGTGGTGGCTTACTCATTGTGCGTGATGGCCTTTACCTAGGGCAGTTCCAGGGAAGTTCATTTCCACTGGTGGGTAGAGAGCTACTAATGTCAGGCACCTGTTTTCACCAGACTTACTTCTGTAACAAACATTGCTTTGAAATTATAACAGATATTTTTTCAGTAATTTATCCTGTGTTCTTTTCATCAGCAAAAAATATTGAATTGTGAATTTTAGAATAACTAAAGTATAACCTAAGAAGGAAGATTGATGTTTTTGTCTGGCTACTGAATTAATGCTTTCTGTGAGAGAAAAGCTGTAAGTACTTACAATGTTCAGCAGAGCTATTCTATTCTTTCCTTCTTTTTGTTTTTTCATTGATTAATTTACTTTATGTTTTAAATACACACCCTAGTTTGCTCACATGTGTAAAGCACTATGGTGGGTAAAGCATACTGATGATTAAATATTTATGTTAGAAAGTGTCTAGAGAGTTTCTAGCACATAATGAATATTCAACAAATACATGTTTACATCTCAAATTTTCTCTAACATGTAACA
Organism: Callithrix jacchus; assembly: GCF_049354715.1. Classification (NCBI taxonomy): domain Eukaryota; kingdom Metazoa; phylum Chordata; class Mammalia; order Primates; family Cebidae; genus Callithrix; species Callithrix jacchus. Next base: position 3,283,644 of record NC_133512.1, read on the forward strand.
TTTGTCCATAGCACAATTTCTATCGTCTCCCTTTTATTCTGTTTGGTTTTCCCTGAAAATTTACTCTTGAAATCTTCAAAATTATTTTATGTGTTCTTATATAAGATTATATATATATGTATATATACACACATATATATATCTGTATGTACATATATGTGTATGTAGTCAGAATATATAATTATATAAATTATTAAAATATTAACACAGTCTAATGTCTGTGAAACTATACATGTTATTATTATTTCTACCCTAAATGAGAGACTGATCAATAATTGAATTCGGCAATCTGTCTTTTCTTTATAAAACTATGGCATAAAAATTCAATGAAAAATAATCACTTTGAAAATGAGAAATTAGATAAACCTAAGATTTGGAGGGGATTAAGTTTTCATGTGCCGATTGTACCTGGAAATGTGAATGAATGAATTCCTGGGAGAATGCAAATGACTAGAATTGACTCAAGAAAGAGCAGGAAACTTGCATCAATCAATCAGCTAGTGATAAAATTTTATAAGTTTCTTATGAAATACTTACAAAGAGATGCTAGACCTAGAGCATTTTGCAGATGGAGTTTTACACTGTTAAGGGATGTGTTATATCCACGATATTTAACTGCCTAGACCATAGGAATAATTGCTTTAATTTCATCTGTAGCATAACTCTGATCTCCAAACATGAGAAACAGAATCCAGGCAAAGATTTATATATTTGCCACATTTTGGAATAAAATACTAGTACAATAAATTCAGCTCTATACAAAAAGAAAAGCAATCAATGAGTAACGCAGGGTTTGTGAAGTGATGCAAACATGATTAGAATCCATTACCCTAGTTAATCCCATCAGTGGGTCAAAGGTAAAAGCCTGAATTATCAACTTCCTAGATACCAAAAAAAAAAGTCTAGGTAAAATTCATTATTCAGTCCAAATTTTTGAATAAAATAGGAATATAAGAATACTGCCTTAAAATATAAAAGTATGTCTCTTTTCAAGCCAAATAATGAAAAGCGTACTCTGATCATTTCTCCCAAGTCCAAGGTGAACAATGATAGTCCAGCTCAGTACCCCATTTCACAGAGACCACATGAGGTCTTATAATTACTTTCCAGAAAGAGCTATAAGCAGTCAATAGTTATAGATCAGAGCTGATACTAGAGATAATTTTTTTCCATCCTACGAATGGTTTGCTCTCAGAGCAAGAACTAATAAACACAGATGCCACTAATCGTCTAGTCCTTTAATGCTGTTCCACCAGAACTGTCCAATGTAATTAGATAAGAAAAAAAGAAATGAGATTAAAAATGCTAAAAATAAAGAAGCAAACTTAAGTTTTAATTTTTTTGTATTTTTTTTGCCAATAATTTAATGACCTACTGGTATAGCCTAAGGATATAAACACAAAACAAGAAAATAAAAAATTATAGTTGATGATACAATTTGGCTAGTTATAAAATATACACACAATAAGTTGATACTTTGCTGTATATAAGCAATAATTGCAATGACTTCTTACTTAACATACCACATATATTAAGTATAAATTGGAGTCTGGGCCTTTAGTAAAATCATGACCAGAATTCCGATGAAGAGCTGGGGAAAATATATACTGCCCTGCTTTGAAAAGGAAGAGCATAATTAACATCAATTGTCCCTCAATTTAATAAATCATTTTTTTTTTACAATTTTGAAACACTACATATATGTGTATTTACGCGGATGTGCACACGCATACACATGCACACCCCGACTTACTATCACAGTGCTACGTACACCAGTATGACTCAGTCTGATCCTTACAGTCAGGTGCAGGCCTTTTTATCTTTGATTCACCCTTAGTATTGTGAATGACAAACTTTACAGCTTAAAACATGTTTTGGGCCGGGCGTAGTGGCTCACGCCTGTAATCCCAGCACTTTGGGAGGCCGAGGCGGGTGGATCATGAGGTCAAGAGATCGAGACCATCCTGGTCAACATGGTGAAACCCCGTCTCTACTAACAATACAACAAATTAGCTGGGCATGGTGGCGCGTGCCTGTAATCCCAGCTACTCAGGAGGCTGAGGCAGGAGAATTGCCTGAACCCAGGAGGCGGAGGTTGCAGTGAGCCGAGATCGCGCCATTGCACTCCAGCCTGAGTAACAAGAGTGAAACTCCGTCTCAAAAAAAAAAAAAAAGAAAAGAAAGTTCAATAACTGTAAAAATGCTTTCATGTGCCATCTTCTCATTCCTGTCAGGCTTTATAGAGCAGTGTGGTTTGGAGAGGACACACATCTTACATGAATGTTTTCTTCTCTGCTGGTTGAATTGGAATATCTAGTATATCAGTAAGAACTGTATCTGTTACACTCAGCATAAAATGTGAACAGCTTAATAATAGGTTTACTCATCTCATATAAGAGCAGAGACTAAGCGTAAAGTGTCCAAGGCCAATATGGTAACCAAACGATGCCGTCAAGGATTCAGGTTTGTTTTTTCTTTTCTTTTTTTTTTTTTGGTCTTCCTGCTCTGACATCCTCAGCATGTGGCTTTTATCTTGATACCACAAGATGATGGCTTTAGTTCTATGCACTGTAACTATGCCTGAGGCAGACAAGGAGAGGGAAGGGGATAAAGGGGTAGCAATGGGCTTAAGGAACGTGTCATCTGGGCCTGATTCTTTTCAAAAACTTTTCCATATATCTAATCCACAGGCTTGGGCATTCAATCTCATTTGGCCAGAAATGGCTAGAAAAAGTCAAAAATATATGTTTCTTCCTAATCTGGTTTATAAAATCTGAGAACTTTAGAATTGCTAATCTTATGAAGACCCAAAAAAGACTTGTCTTGGCTCCCATTTTATGTCAAATTGGAAGGCTACTGAGAAAGGTAAGAACAGAAAACCCACAGGCAAAATAGCAAACGTGCCAACCAGTGTCTTCGGTCTTCCCCGATAAAAGTCCCTCTGTTGGGTTTCTTGATGGTGTGTCAATCACAGAATTGTGTTGGGCAGGGAACAGAATTATGGGAGAGAGAGCAGGAAAAGTCCAGCTCATAATATCTTTGTAAAGGTCACTTTCCCTATTTAGGACAGCTTCAGTGGGGACTTTACCTAGGTAGAAATAGGAGAAGGAGTGAGCCCATTTTCACAATGCCCATGTGCAGGGGTCTTCTCAAAGCTTTATGTTAACTAACTCCCGGCACTCTCAGAACAGCTCTTATAAGAGAGAGCCTATTATTGTCCTCATTTTACATGTGAAAAGATAGGTTATATAGGAAAGTTAAAAACTTTGCCTGGGACCTCAGAAATGACAGGTGGAAGAATGAGGGGTTGACCGACGGTGGTAACCACACCTTGGGAGTCTGGTGAAAACACACTTTACTGTCTGAAGGCAGTAAAAGAGGCTGTTCAACCCTTCAATGCCATGGGCCAAAATGCCTTTTACTAGACATTGAGAAAGGAGGAATCTGACTACTCCAGCTGTGTTACCCTCAACGCTCTCATTTTCTGACCCTCCCCTTTTCTTCTTTGTAAATTTTAACAATAGGATGAGATGATATTTCACAGCATTATGGCTTTAAAGTTGTAATTTTGTTACCTGACAGATGCCCAGTGACACTGAGTGAGGCCACACTTCAGACAGATGACAATTTATCCTCGATCCATAGATACACAAATACACACTGGTACCTCCATCAAATACGGGGCTTCCCAAGCCCGATATAGTGATGTAATATTTAACACACATTTGTATTTAATACAACAGAATTTGGTAAATATCAGAATTACTAGGTATATTATTCTGTGTCTTCTTCAGAAATGGCTCTTATTTAAGAGGCTGAAAAAATACTTAGATCCTTCCCTCAGAAATATGTCATCTACATCCAATTAAAAACTTCTGCTTTGAGTGCTTTTGAGAAGTTATGCATTTTATTTCTGGGATGATATAATTTTGGATTTTAGTTCCTTTCCTCTCTACCAAATGTTCACATTCACCCTTTTACCCGCATGTGTTTCTATGCGCAATAAATATAACAACACATACAATGAAAAATGTTGCTTTGTTAGGCTGTTATCCAAAATAAAATAATATTAAAAAGGAAAACCTTATGGCAATGCTTATTCTCAACGCTACTAAAATAATGACTTGTTTTACTTTCAGGATGATGATTTTTACTAATTCTTATGTTGGTCTTCTCCCTACATTTAACTTGTCAGTGTTTCTGTTTCTAATACATTATTGCATTATAATTTTTCATCACAATATTAACACTTTGCCATGAATCAAGTCTTGGCACATATATTTCACCTCTATGCTTTTAATTTATTCAAAATTCTATAAATGTTTCAGAAATGTTAGCCCTGTGTATTCGTACTGTCTGTAACAAAATGTAATGTAACATTTGTCAATCAAAATACAAAGAACAACAGAGCTGAAAAGTATAAAAGAACAACAAAGAGCTGAGTTTATTGTTTCCCTGGTATATTAGTTTCCTAGGGCTCCTTAACAAAGTACCACAGTCTGGGGAGCTGAAACACCAGAATTTTATTTTCTCACAGTTCTGGGGGCTGGGAGTCCAAGATTCAGGTAGGATTGGTTTCTTCTCATGTCTCTCTTCTTGGCTTGTAGGTAGCTATCTTGTTCCCGTGTCTTCACGTGGTCTTCCCTCTGTACTTCATTCTCACTTAGTTACCTCTTTAAAGCTCATGTCTCCAAATACAGTCACATTCTGAGGTATTGGGGGTTAGGAGTTCAACATATGGTTTTATCTGAGAGTAGGAGGGAGTAAACTTCAGCCTGAAACAGAAAGAACGTTCACTCAAGAGTAAGATCAGTGAGTCACTCTAAAAGTGGAAGGGCAAACAAAGGAATTTCCCTCAAATAAGGCAGCATTCTGAAGGGCATCACGCAATTGGTCAAGGAGAGGCCCCCGCGTCTCCCTTGAGACGGGCTTGCCATTGATCTAGTTCTCACCGCAAAATCACAGGCACAGGTCTCAAGGAGGGTTAGGCTTCTAGGGTGTACTGTCTGGACTCAGGCACTTTCATAGGCACTTCACATGTTTGAGACTTGGCCAATTTTTTTCCCTGACATGTTCATGTAATTTTTGCAATTTCCGAATTGCAATTTCCTAAGGAAGTTCTGCAATTTCCTAATGCTAGCCAAAACAAACTATCAAGACAACTTGGGCAGAAAGTAAACAATCCTGTTTTTCCCCACCGTTGAACAAGGACTGGGAAATCAATCTGAAGTACCCAGCTCAGTCTCCCATAGCAACTTCCCAGTGCTCTGATTAATTCATTTCCTTTTATTGGTATTGCATAGTTCCAGAACTGAAGCTCACAGCACACAGCAGTCTTTGTAATTTACACTGACAAAACCTTGGAGTGGAGACTCTGATAGGAAATTTAAGTGGAAAAAAAAAAAAGAGAAAGAGGCACAGATGAGACGTTTTATTCTCATTGACATTGTCAGAATTTTGTTTTCAAGAACCTTAATTGTAATTGGAGACTTGAAATGTCATAGGGGATTCATTTTGCAAGACGGAGAAGAGGGAAAAGAGGTAAGGAAGCTATTTTTCAGTATGTTGATTGAGCATAAGGAATGTTCTCTTCAGCCGTGACCCTCCCTTGTTCTTTCCTCATTTTCTAAACTCCAGGGTCAATGATGCAAGAGTAAAGAGTAGAGCTATTGTTGTACAATTTTTGCAGAATCTTTGAGCCAGAAGTATGACGTACATTTTAGGAAATTTTAGGTGGTAAATAATATGCATCCTTGTAATAAGAAAAGATTGAGAGTCCTCATGTCTCTATCTCCAGCTGCCTACATAGCATCAGTTTTATGCATAGTAAGTGATTGGCAAATATTTGTTGATTGGTAGAATTCTAGACTTTGCCAATGCTTGTCCAACTGTCTCTTCTCTTTGGTCTCAAAGAAGTTGGCAGCTCCAGGGAAAAGAGAAGGAGATGCAGAATTAAACATGCATGGTATTCTGAGTAAATACAGATTTACCCTGCAGTGGACGGCCATATCTGCTAATTAGTCCATCAGTTAACAAGAAAAACTAGAGGAAGAGTCCTGTAATTATTGATGTTTTAAATTTAAGTTCTTTGTATTTTCATAAAACACTTTTGGATCAAATGAGCTAGTACAGTCACCACCTACACTTTCCCATTTGGAAGTGCTTAATATACATGTGACTTAAAAGCTCAAACTTCTGAATCAAATTCTCCGTGTTTTCATTTCTGTACAAATACTTGAAATGTCCTGAGTAGAAATGTTTGAAAGGTCTTGAAGACTCCAGCCAGGATCAACCTAGTTCAGAATTTCAACGCGGACAACTTGCTTGACAAAGCAATCAGGTGCCTTACAGCTGAGCTATGGGCCGCCAGGACAAAGGTTAGCCAGTGGGAGTCAAGACGAATTTTCTTAGCTTTTCAGAGGCTTGATGCTGTTAGAGGAATTCCTGGGACAGGCAACAGTGGGAATGAAATCAAATGAACATGCACTCACACTTAAACCAGATTTCATTTGAGCCCCGACATGATTCCCTCTGGAATCACCGTTGTTGCAATGAATCCATTTTCTTCTTCGTCATGTTTTAGCTTCTGCTCTCCACTGTAGAGTCCTCCACCTCTGGTCGCCATGACATGTATAAATGTAAATATAAATAAATATATATGTGTATATATAAAAATTTTTTGGCTTGGGATGAGGGTGGAGAAGGAATCCAGCAACCGGCCAGCTGCAGCCAACCTCTGTCTCAGATCATGAGGGCCCATGCTTCACTTCTCCAGCCAATACTGGCACATGGGAAGGGCCATCATGTGGGCAAACACATGCCAATCAGAATAGCTATTTCCAACACTTCAATGGTGCCTTTTAAACTTTTCATTGGAAAAGTAGCTTCAATAGAATTGAGAGTTAGTATGCTGGTCATTCACTTTATGCTCCTAATTTGGGGTCAACTCAGTCTTTAAATATTCAAATATATAAAAACTTCTTTTAGATATTTAAAGTACTCCTTTTTGTTTCAGATGGGTCTTGGTATGGATTCTTTTCAGGTTAACCTGTTAATGGTGGAGACTACCTATGCCTACCCTTCCATGAGTTTTAATTAGAAAAAAGAAATAAGTAGTTCTGATTCAGCTAAAAGAAGCGTTCTTCCATTGCTCTTGCACTAGTCAGAGATAAACACTCTGAATTAGCAAAGCCATAGACTTAGACGTCTAACTGGGTCCTTTTGGTTCCAAACGATGTGTTTATTTACAGATATTCGGGGGGCATAAAGCAAGATACTTACTCAACATATTAGTCTGGGATTTAAGTGAGGAGAGGGTATGATCCTGCTGAGGGGCTGTCTGCTCACCTAGGATCCAGGGTGATGGATGGAAGCATAAAGTTGTCCAAAGGATATTTCATCAGAAAACAAAACAAAATATGCCCGTAGGAAAACCAAACTTAGTGTGGTTTAGAGGAATAGGAACTGGGTCTGTTCCCTCTTCCCATGGCAGGGCGAGGTTTGCGGGGTGTGGGGCATATAACACATATAGCCCATGGATACTTGTTAACACCAAGTGTCAACCTGATGGTTAATCCTAAGTGTCAGCTTGATTGGATTGAAGGATGCAAAGTATTGTTCCTGGGAGTGTCTGCAAAAGTGCTGCCAATGGAGATTAACATTTGAGTCAGTGGGCTTGGAGAGGCAGACCCATATTCAGTCTGCGTGGGTACCATCTAATCAGCTGCCAGCACAGCTAGGATAAAAGCATGTTGAGATTCACTCGAGGTGGCTGGCGAAATATTAGGGAAAGTTATAGATTAGTCTCAAACCTTTTGGAAGGCGGAAAGGTTTTATTGGGACTGGCCAAAGGCCTTAGGTCCATTAAGTTAGGGAGAAGATAGGGACGCTAAGAGGCTTTCCCAGTTTAAGTCTGTTTAGCCCACATCCCTTTGTCTCAACTCTGTTTACTCATGTAAACTTTGCGCTGAATGGCCTTCTGGGGGATGGGGGTGGGAATCAAAGGGTAATTACCAGTAAGTAGTGTTTACCCTGGGCCCAGAACCTAAAGCTTTACATTTGCATAGCCACTCTTAAGCATGTTAATTATCCACAAGTGTGTTGACTTAGAACCTCTGTTGTAAAATCCAACTAAATAAATGTAACAATAAAAAGCAAGTCTTGGTCAATTGCTTGCATTTCACCTTCTAAGAGCAGCCAACAAGCACCCCCAGCTCACTTAAATCACTGTAATGGTGTGAAAGTGCATTTATTCATCTGCCCTTAAGTCAGGGCCTGCAGGCTAAACTGTAGATGGTGGTAGCCTCTCTAAGGCAGGCAGAAGACCGTGGAAGGGCTAGATTAGCTGAGTCCGGTGGCCTTCATCTTTCTCCTGTGCTGGATTCTTCCTGCCCTTTTTTTTTTTTTTTTTTTTTTTGAGACGGAGTTTCACTCTTGTTACCCAGGCTGGAGTGCAATGGCGCGATCTCGGCTCACCACAACCTCCGCCTCCTGGGTTCAGGCAATTCTCCTGCCTCAGCCTCCTGAGTAGCTGAGATTACAGGCACACGCCACCATGCCCAGCTAATTTTTTGTATTTTTAGTAGAGATGGGGTTTCACCATGTTGACCAGGATGGTCTGGATCTCTTGACCTCGTGATCCACCCACCTCGGCCTCCCAAAGTGCTGGGATTACAGGCTTGAGCCACCGTACCCAGCTCTTCCTGCCTTTGAGCATCAGATTCCAAGCTCTTCAGCTTTTGGACTCTTGTACCTACACCAGTGCTTTGCCAGAGGCTCTGGGGTCTTTGGCCACAGACTCAAGGCTGCACTATCATCTTCCCTGCTTTTGAGGTTTGGGGACCTGAACTGGCTTCCCGGCAACTCAGCTTGCAGATGGCTTCTTATGGGACTTCGCCTTGTGATCTCGTGAGTCAATTCTCCTAATTAACTCCCCCTGATATATTCATCTAACCTACTAGTTCTGTCCCTTTAGAGAATCCTGACTAATACGATTCTCGAGTCAAAAGCAGAGCTGAGTATTTGATTTTTTTTTCTTTGTTTTGCTGGTGGTTTAAGGTTTGCTGTAATGCCACTCTGCAACTGATTTACTTCGAGAAGTTCCAATTTATACCTATGGTTCTGAGCACTCAGTGTTCATGCTTTGTGCTCCCATAAGCAACTCTTAGGAGCGTATTAGTGGGAAACACTTAATCTTTTATTTTTGCTTATAATATGTATTTTTCTCTTCCCTTTAAACATGGAGAATTTTAAAGGTGATGCTTCTAAAATTCTGAGATACCAAGATTTGCTCTTCTCCAAGGTGGGAATGACTTATCTGATGCATGAAATTAATGAGACTTTGACATCCATTTGGCCAGGCCTACCTGAGGGCTGGTTCATGACCTAAAAAAGATAACACAGAACCATCTCTTTTTTGGCCCTCTCCATTCTGCTGGGGCCTGATATTTTAGCAGAGACTGTAGTCCTCAGCACAACTAACAGGGTAAGTGGACTCTGAATCTGTTTCTACCAAGCTTCTCCTCATGTTTGCACAAAGTTCTGTGTTTGATCTAAACAGGAGGAGAACGTATGGCATATCCTTTATGTCCCTGGGTGTTCTCCATTTGAATATTACTCAAGAAACTATAAGCTTAGGAGCTATTGGGGCTTCATGAATGATGATGCTTATATCTGCATTTGGATATTGTGCTGTATTGATTTTACAATGGATGGAATCTGACTAGAAGGAGACCTAAACTCTCCATTAGAACATAAAGACTCCTGGGAATCCTCAGAAATACTGCCTTACTCCCCAAACAGCAAAAGGCTTCTAAATATACCATCAGCAGAATGGGAGGGCTATGATTTAATGATGGTATCCCCTCCGAAATTCATATTGAAACTGAATCTTAATGCAACAGTATTAAGAAGTGTGGCCTCAGGTGGTGATTAAGTCATGAGGGCTTCACTCCCATGAAAGGGCTTTGCTCCATTATAAAAGCGGGTGAGTTTAAAGGGAGCTCTCCTGCCATTCTGTCCCCTCTGCCATGTGAGGACAGTGTTGGTCCCCTCTGGAGGATCAGCAACAAAGCACCATCTTGGAAACAGACTCCAGACTCCAGAGCCTTGAAAAATAAACTTTTTGTTCTTATAAATTACCTAGTCTATGATATTTTGTCTTAGAAGCATAAATGGATGAGGACAGAGAGGTTTGGCTGTAATCTCCTACTCATTAAAATTGTAGGAAAAGAATGGTTGTTAAAATCTAGAAAAAAGACTTTTGGGAAGGAAGTATGTGGAAGCCGTCATTAAATGTGCTACTTTCTGAGAACTAGTCATATGTTTTATGAATCGAATTGGACAGAGATTCAGAAGTTTCTATTTATTATTTATAAGTTATATTAAAACACACCTGAATTGTCAAGACTTTATGTGCCTGGTGGCAGAAAGCAATGGAATGGGGATGAACATTAGAAAAACCAGTGATTTCCTTAGAAATATCAGCTTTAAAATGAAAGAAAATGACTCTCAAAATAATGCCCATTTAAAATGTTTTGTAATGCAGGAATTTTGTCTGTTTTACTTTAAGGGATGACTAGATCTTGTGATTGAGAACAGAAGAAAACCAGGGAGAAAACAAATGCTCTAGAAGGGAATTTTTTTTTTCTTATGCCGTCCAGAAGGAATGACAGTCATTCCTTCATCAGTGTTGGTACAGATCATCAATCGTACATCAGTCATCAGGTGTTACAGAAATTACACAGAGGCACCCCCTGCTGGAGGGAGGTGTCACTCAGCCAGGCACACCGAGGGAAGACAGAGCCGTCTCTTGTATTTGTCCTGCTCCTGATGGACAGAGGGAAAGCAGCACAGAAGAACATGACTCTAAGGGAAGCAACAGTCAGAAAGAGATAACACCAGAAACCTCAAACATATGAGCGGAGAGAAATTCTCTCTTAAGATGCCTGGGAACCTTCCATGTTGAGACGCTGCCAAGTTACTGAACAAGCATTGTACAACCTTATACGAAGTATTTCCTTTTGCCAAGCCGTTCTGCAGGTGAGGACCATAATGGTGACGGTTGAGGGCCCAGGCTACACAAAGTGTGATACTGCCAAAGTCAGGGCACTTTGCCCAGGGGTACATGTCCTAGAAGGGGCATCAGAGATGCCATGGTCCAATCCTGTTTTTTTCTGAGAAGACAGCACTGTGACTTGAAGAGAATAAATGATGGCACAAAAGAAAAAAAGTGGTGGGACCAAAGGTAAAATTCAGAAGTGCACTGGGGACTGCAATCTCAGTGTAGTTTTAGATATTTTCAGCATATGAACAAAATTGAAGAACTAAAAATGATGATTTGTGGGAAAGAATGCACACAAAGGCTGTGGTTCATCCTTGGACTATTACGGTCCATTTTAAGAGCAGTATTCACAATGAGTCCTAAAGGACATTAAGGAAACTTCCTTGACAGCCATGAAGAATCAGAATAGGGAAGGTGAAGAGTTCTATACTTTCACATTTAATTAATGCATTAATTAATGCACAGTTTCAATAGCAATTTTTCCTAAGGCAGATATCTCTGTTGCCTGCCATGTTGCTGGATTCACCACTGTTCATGCAGTTCTTGATATAGTACCTGCTACTTAGAAACTCAAGAATATTTGTTAATGAAAGAATGACTCAGCTAGGCGCCGTGGCTCACACCTGTAATCCCAGCACTTTGGAAGGCTGAGGTGGGTGAATTGCTTAAGGTCAGGAGTTTGAGACCAGCTTGGCCAACTTGGTGAAATACCATCTCTACTAGAAATATAAAAAATTAGCCAGGTGTGGTGGTACACGCCTGTTGTCCTAGCCACTCAGGAGGCTGAGGCAGGAGAATCACTTGAACCTGGGAGATGGAGGTTACAGCAGTGAGCCAAGATCATGCCACTACACTCCAGCATGGGCAACAGAGCAAGCAAGACTTTGTCTGAAAAAAAAAAAAAAGAAAAAAGAAAGAAAGAAGAAAAAGAATAACTCTCACAATTCAATATTTAACTTTATGCCATAGTAGCTTTTTTATTCTAAGATAAAGGTGAATTTTTCTAAATGAGAATATAGAAATAATGGTACCTTTACTGCATCTAATGTTGAATTACCCACACCTCCATGTTTGATGGAGCTGGAACTATTCAGCTCTCTATTCCTTGGGATATATTTAACCCATATTATGTGCTTATAAAACAAAGGCATCAAAAAACTGTTTTAGAATGAAAGATGTTCAAGAACAGAAATCTCAAATCCGTGAATGTCTTGGGTAGTAGCTTTCATGTGTAGCAGAATAATTCTAGATATGCAAAGTTCTGGTGAATTTCCAACAGTTTCCTTTTTATCAATTCCTGTGATCACCTCTGAGAAGCCTCTAGTATTATGTGTCTTCTGCCAACACTGCTGGCACAGCATTATCCACAGACTTTTTACATGCTAATCCAAGACACAGACCTTGAGTGATTCTTCCCTTAGCATCCACTCCCTGGGCTCCTTGGTGTCAGACTTGAAGAAGACAGGTCTCCGAGAAGCATTGCTTCTGGGAAGGAACTAGATACGTGGAGAAGATGTGGTATGTTTGGGAGACGATATAGTGAAAGGAAAGAATGAAACCTGAGGTGAAAATGAAGGATTCTGATCAAATGAAAGCAAAACAAGACACCTGACTGGTCTTCTGCTAACTGTCCCTCCCATCCATCAAAGAAACTACACAGAGGGGAGTATAAATGACAAAATAGTATGATTTTAAACATTCCATGCTGTCAAAAATGCAGATAGGAATAAAAAAGGATCAGACTGCATTCATGTAAAACTATTACAAAAATCAGTAAATAGAAGTCTCTGCTAATTAAAAGTCTTTTCATAAAAGCATTCAGGCAGCTGACGGAAAAGGTATAACACTCCAAACTGCACAAAAAAGTTTGTTTATGTGAAAAAATTACTTTGAATCAGAAAAACAAGAACCAATAACAGAAATGGAAAGACAACAAGAATGAATAAAAGGAAAGTTAATTGAGCTCAGGAAAGAAATAGAAGAAAACTATAAATTTATATCAGACATGAAAGCACATAAAGAACTAATGCAAAAAAAAACCAGGAAGTAAAATTTTACATATATCAACCAAGGAAAATACCTGCAAAATAATAATTATAAAACAGACTGCAACTCCAAGTCGATGATCAAACAGAGTCAAATATAATGAGTCATTCGTGGAAATAAAATTTACCTTGAATCAGAAATTCTAGGCGGGGTGCGGTGACTCATGCCTGTAACCCCAGCACTTTGGGAGGCCAAGGCAGGTGAATCACTTGAGATCAGGAGTTCAAGACCAGCCAGACCAACATGGTGAAATCCCATCGCTACTAAAAATATATATATATATATTAGCCGGTCCTGGTGGCACACACCTGTAATCCTAGCTACTTGGGAGGATGATACAGGAGACTCACTTGAACCCAGGAGGCAGAGGTTCCAGTGAGCTGAGATCAGGACACTGCACTCAGGCCTGGGAGACAGATAGAGACTCTGTGAAAGAAAGAAAGAGAGAAAGAATGAAAGAGAGAGAAGAAGGAAGAAGGAAGGAAGGAAGGAAGAAGGAAGGAAGGAAGGAAGGAAGGAAGGAAGGAAGGAAGGAAAGGAAGGAAAGGAAGGAAGGAAAGGAAGGAAGGAAAGGAAGGAAGGAAAGGAAGGAGGGAAGGAAGGAAGGAAGGAAGGAAGGAAGGAAGGAAGGAAGGAAGGAAGGAAGGAAGGAAGGGAAGGAAGGAAGGAAGGGAAGGAAGGAAGGAAGGAAGGAAGGAAGGAAGGAAGGAAGGAAAGGGAAGGGAAGGGGAGGAAGGAAGGAAGGAAGGAAGGAAGGAAGGAAGGAAGGAAGGAAGGAAGGAAGGAAAGGAAGGGAGGAAGGAAGGGAAGGAAGGGAAGGGGAGGAAGGAAGGAAGGAAGGAAGGGAAGGAAGGAAGGAAGGGAAGGAAGGAAGGGAAGGAAGGAAGGAAGGAAGGAAGGAAGGAAGGAAGGAAGGAAGGAAGGAAGGAAGGAAGGAAGGAAAGGAAGGAAGGAAAGGAAGGAAGGAAGGAAGGAAGGAAGGAAGGAAGGAAGGAAGGAAGGAAAGAGAAAAAAAGGCTAAATCTAAAAGCAGAAATGGACAAAAAAGGACAGAGAAATATAAAAGAGTTGTCGGAACTCAGGAAAGAAGTGGAGGAAAAAGACAATTTTCTCAGAAATGAAGAAGTAAATTGCAAGTAGCCAAGAGAGAACAGAGCTGAATGGCCAGGTGTGGTGGCTTCTGTCTTGAATCTTAGCACTTCGAAATGCCGAGGCGAGTGGACTGATTGCGCCTAAAATTTCAAGATCAGCCTGGACAACATAGCGAGACATGTCACTCTTTCTATATGTATCATAAAGGAAATTTAATAAAGATACTGAAGAAAGGTGAAAAACAATCAAGAAAATAGACATAACATAGAGAAAGAAGTTTTAGAAAAAAGCCAAAGAGAAAGTCATAGAAATGGACAACTGTTAGAGGAGAAATATTTGTCTTATCAGAATACATTAAAAAAAGAAATAATGGCAGAGAGATCATAATTGAAATTAGTATTCAGAAAAACTTTCCATACACAGTGACACGGTTCCTTGCATACCTGAGAAGATTAAAGCTGGACGATCAGCTTCTGGACATCTCCTAGTCAAATTACCAAAAATACAGATGATTTCCTCAAGGTCACTGGGAAAAAGATAATTTACAAAGACAAAGGAATGAGACTAATTCCTTTTGACACCCACTTGTAAGTCAGGGAGAAAATGGAGCAGCACTTCCAGAAAACTCAGTGAAGGCAAATGTGAGCCGGGTGTTTTATGCCCAGCCAGACTGTTCTGCATATATCAACAGATATATCAATAGTTTTCAACATTCAGGAATTAGGAACATGAAGCCAATCGTTCCTTCCTAAGTAGATCTTCCTAATCTCCTGGGGAGATGAGCTTCATCCAACAGAGCGATGACTGGGGAAAATTCAGACAAAGCATTGATATGAGCATTATAAAAATGTACATATATTATAATATATATAAATTATATAATGCATATATACATTGGTATGTCAGTGAGCATTATAAAATATATAATTAAAATAAACTTTGGAATAAGTGTAGAAAAACAATATCCAAATGTTGTATATTATGACGAAGTAGAAATGAAGCGTTTATTAGAAGAGAGAGGAAAAGAAGGAATGGATGAAGCTCGTTGTTATATGTTAATAGGTGGCATTTGCAGATTCCAAACACCAAAACAAAAAAAACTCATGATATGTCAGGTAGTAAAGGTTAAACAAGATACAAAGGGGGAGATTAAGGACATGTAAAAAACTGTAAATGTGAAGATAATTTGTAAAACAAAATTACAAATATTCCTCAATGCCAAAAACTGAAATATTTATCTAAAACACATATGAATGTTTATAATATTTATAGAAAAGGAAGTATATGAAAAATATATATTTACATCATCTATCTATATTCATATACCTATAAAGAATACATATCTTATGTATAGAAAGCATACAAAATAAAATGCACATTATAAAATATTTTGATAGTGAAGATGACACATATTGGTCATAATAAATCAACCTACCTATTAAAAAAATGAAGCTTAATTTAGTTCACAAAATGTACCCCAATTCTAAGCTGTACTCAAGAGAAACAAAGTAATTCAGAAAAGCTAAAAATAAAGAAACAGACCCATTTATACCAGGCAAATGGAAACAAAAAGAGCAGGGTAGCAATCTTAATGTCAGAAAAACAATTCAAGCCCAAAGATATTGGATGTGACAAACGAGGATATTTTTTAATACTAAAAGCTACAATTCACAGTGAAGATTCAATATCTGTGTCTATACCTATGCACAAATAAAATAGCAATTATCTTTATGAAACAAGCTACAGGGAGGACAAGTAGACACTTAGAAATACACTAATAATAGGAGACTTAATATACCTCTTGCAGTATGGGATAGATCAAGCTGACAAAAGAAAAATGAGACCATTTAAACAGCATAATCAACTGAGCAGATCTTGTGAACACACATCAAACCCCACAGCATGATAATACAGTGTATACTTCTCAGGTGCACATGACATTGCTCTTGTATTAGGAAATAAAGAACATGTCAGTAACTTTTATAAGCCAGAAATGTTGTAAGCTACACCTTCTGGTGACAATGCAATAAAACTGTAATTTGCTACAAAAACAAAACTAACAAAAAAGAGAAAGTCTCTTATCCCTAGAACTTAAAAAAAATTCCTATTAAAAACTACTGGATGTAGGCCAGGTGAGGTGGCTCATGCCTGTAATCC